>NC_047026.1:1275540-1419455 GCF_902652985.1 Pecten maximus | reverse complement strand
GCTAAGGATAAACTATTGTAGTCTGACTAAAAAAATGCCGGAGCTCAAATCAAGTTCACCCATCGGTACAGTAGTGTTGTTCGTTCTGAAAGAAATGATTTATAGATGTGAAAAGTAGAGCAGACGCATTTTACAAGTCTACAATGCATTAGTGCAGGGGACATCGGCGAAAAAAGGGTGGATTTGATTTATTAAATCTGATCATAGAGATTGCATTGGAACAGCATTATCAGTGTTGTGAGACCGTATAAAAAATGTTTCCCGCTCGTCAGACAGTCAACGACACACCGCCGATTTTCTATGTTCCTGGAAGTTCAGGAGTACTGTAGTAGGATTATTGACACCAGTGCATGCTTTGAGAAATATAATCCCGGAAACGATAAGCATTTGAATTTTTCAGAAACATAAATAAATAGATGAATAGAGAGCAAATTCAGACGTAGGCCAACGAAATGTGATGGTTCATGGATATGGTCATGTCCAATAGCTAGCTTTTGTGATGTACAAAAGTCTAGCAACGTCGAGCGGGGTCAGCTATTGGATGGGTGACCACTCCGTAGTACCCACATGTTTAACAAAATTGTCTTTGAAATTGAAACGAAAATGAAAAAAAGATAACATCATAGCAGTTGATCAAACGTAGATTCAATAAACTATTTCAAAGCTTAGCTACTTTCCTGATCAAGAAGGAAAATAGCGAAAATGTATTACAGAGTCAATGGGTTGTGGTATGTAACGAACATTTACAGAATTTATCGAGGTTTCGTTAGATATGAAAATTGAAACCTAGATAATTTTGTTTTGTAACCATCATGTTCATAATGAGAAAAAATGTCCGTGTTAAAATATATGGAGAGCAACACAAAGTTCCGGAGGAGAAAGCGTGCTCAGCCGCAATCTAAGACGAACGCAATATAAATATCAATGTCTAATGCAGGAAATGCCATGTTTTCATAGTGTGGACCGTGGCAGTGACAATCAACAGGTATATATCAAGGCGCATCGAACACATCTGGCTTCATATTGCACATGGAAATAGATGAAATTGTCTGTAAGTTCCCGAAGAAATATCAGAAGTTCAGACAGGTGTTGTGGAGGAAATTTTTTAATAAATAAATAAATAAATGAATAATTAAATAAGTATTTATATAATAATCCGAATTTTTATGTTAATGACCGTAGCAACTAAACCGCAACTGTTCTGAATACATAATGACAAAATTAGATGATCAGACCACACTGGGACATTGTACGATGTTTACTTGCCGAAATATACGCATTTTAATTCCAATCCAAACCGCCTCACAGCTTCGGGTCGCCATCTTTGCTCAAATCAAAACATCTTTGCGTTTGAAAGAGTAAGTACTGCAAAGCTTCTAAATGATCTTGTCATACAAATTTTAAGATTATAATAGAAACGAAATATGGATTTTAAAATAATTTGATTTAAATTACTTATGCTTTAGGTTAGCAAATAGTAGCAATTATTTACAATGAACTTTAACGTTGTACTCAATACTGATCACGATGCTTTTATTTAGACGTTTTCTATTTCTTTCGATTCATTTCATTTAAAGAATTGATTTAGATTTCCCAGTAATTTCGCGGGAAATGAATTTGATGACGTAGGAAGCCCACATGACATTTCGTGGCGTCGGTTATTAGAACGTGACCCAGAAAAAAAACGTGATAAAAACAGAAGACCATTGTACATTACCGGATTATTTTGGCAATTTTTGAGACACCATTGTGCGGAATTACAATGGAAAGTAACACTGTTTTAATTCATAGCTGTCGTATCGTAACCTATATGTAGTTGGGCAAGACCTACTTTCGTTTTACAGTTTACGGATATGGTCATATAAATAATTCATCTTCTCAACCATAGTCGAATTACTTCACGGGATATTTTCTATTAAGTATATTTGTTCTTCTTATGTACAGGGTGCATCTTTGTTTAAAATTGACTGGTCTGCAGGTGTGATCTGGCTACTCTCAGCAGACCCTGACCCCGGGGTCACGTTACTATCGTATCCCTTTGTGAACACTTAATAAATGTATCCACGACTGATTCATTTGGATTACTACAACTTTCTACCTTCTGGAAGAGACGTGTATATGATATACCATATTTACGTTGATGGATACTTCAGCATTTTAAATACTTTAATATATAAATACTTATAACCGGTAAGCTTGTAATAATAATAATAAAATGAAAATAAAATCATATTAAAACAAATCTTTAAGTAAGGTCTAACATGCCTGACGGCTCCCTAGTTTTCATTTAAGAATGTGACTTTGTGGGACGTCACATTGATTTGACCAAGATGGTTCCGTTTTCACCACGCTAATTCTCATTTTAAGAATGTGACTTCACCTGGATTTGACCTAAATTTGCATGACGGGTGTCGTCGTGACCTAGATTTGAATGGTGGGTGTCGTCGTGACCTAGATTTGTATGGCGGGTGTCGTCGTGACCTAGATTTGTATGGCGGGTGTCCCGGGACCTAGATTTGTATGACGGGTGTCGTCGTGACCTAGATTTGTATGACGGGTGTCCCGGGACCTAGATTTGTATGACGGGTGTCGTCGTGACCTAGATTTGTATGACGGGTGTCGTCGTGACCTAGATTTGTATGGCGGGTGTCGTCGTGGCCTAGATTTGTATGGCGGGTGTCGTCGTGACCTAGATTTGTATGGCGGGTGTCCCGGGACCTAGATTTGTATGGCGGGTGTCCTGGTGACCTAGATTTGTATGACGGGTGTCCTCGTGACCTAGATTTGTATGGCGGGTGTCGTCGTGACCCAGATTTGTATGACGGGTGTCGTCGTGACCTAGATTTGTATGACGGGTGTCGTCGTGACCTAGATTTGTATAGCGGGTGTCAATGATGAAGCAGATGACGTTTACTCCGCCGGAACCCCTGGTCGTCCTCACCTTGTACTCCTGTAGCGGTCTCCATACATATTTTTGTTCAGATATTGCCATCATTTTATCATTTGAGTTTGAATTATGGTAGTGTTAGACGTTGGTTATTTGTTGTTTCTGAACCAAATAATCGGAGGTAACAATGAATCACGGAACCGAACCCAATGACAAATTGACCAAATCTGTCATCTTTTGTTTGTTCATATCTGCTGGCAACACGCAAAACTTAAATTTATTTGCTGTGAAAATCAATATTTGCAGTCTTATGAAAATGGGCAATTAGTGATTGAAATTTAAGCAGTGTCGCTAGAAAGGAGTACTTTAGTTTCAAAGACACCCGCAGGTCACCTCAGATACGGATTGAGTACAATCATCTAGTGTAGGTGTACTTCATAGAAGTCTTGCGCAATCTATTAAAGATATATATAAATTCAAATGACATGCAGGCATATTTCATCATATTCTTTAATACGAAAATTTGGCATTTTGTTGAGTAAACCTTATCATACCAAAGTCCATCGTCGGAGACCCACGGTTGATTGCACTACGCTAAGTGTAGCGTAACGTAGTGCGATCAACCGTGGTTTGGTTTGGTTTGGTTTATTTTGTTTAACGTCCTATTAACAGCTAAGGTCATCTAAGGACGGCCTCCCGTGCGTGCGACATGCATGCGTGTGGTGAATGCGTATGTGTGTTTTGGAAGGCTGCGGTATGTTCGTGTTAAGTCTCCTTGTGATAGGCCGGAACTTTTGCCGATTTATAGTGCTACCTCACTGAAGCCTCCGATGATGACCAAAGTCATGAAATGTGGAAGTACGGAATGGCGATAAACATTTGATGGAACAAATCATGAAAAAGACCGCACTCCTAATTGCTGACAAGTTCTGAAACAAGAGTTACAATAACTTAACCTCGCTCTTCACAACCTTTTGTTTTAACATTAGACTGGAATTTGGAAGAAGTTATAAGAACGGGTAACACATATGTTGCTAGCCTTGTTACTTGTCGGTACTGTTAAAGTTACTTTAGTGACCATATATCTATTTTAGGTGCTGTCACCTTTATTAGTCCTCGGCGAGGCTCATCGAGAACTCTTCGGAAAGGAAATCAGCTGTTGCTTTTTTCAATGATGAATCCCGAGGAGTTCAGGATGGGACCGAATAATTTATTACCAAAAAACCCATTATCTCTTTTCTTATTTGTTTTTCAATTCATGTTATGACTTATTTTGATATGGTTAAAGACACCTGTATAAGAAAACTATTTTTTTGGGGAAAAAATTATAACATCATAGACAATGACCTGCTTTGTAAATTGGTATTGCGGACTATTTTCTGCACAAATTATTGCGTTTGCTGCCTGGTTTGTATAAGGGGAGATAACGAGTACAAGTAATTCGCACAAACTTTTTTTTGAAATCACCTTTGGGGTTGATAAAAAATTGCCTTTACCAGTCCAATACTGTTTTGCACTCACATTTTTCAGTAGGCAGCCAAGAAGTGAAATCTTCGATTGTTTCTATATTGTTGTTTAAAATAAAAGTAGAACAAAAATATTTCTGATTTTCTTTTCTGAATTTTACAGATCAAGGAGACATTGGATTCATTCAAAACAAAATTAATTAACGAAGCACAAAGCGAACGACGTATTTTACTACTTGAGCAAAACCATCGTTTTAGTTAATGACAATTTTTCGGGACCTAATGTTAGGCTATCTAAATATACCAATACTAATGATATGAGTGACATGTCGTGAACAAATATAACAAGAAATATCTTTAAAAAGGATAAACGGCATTGTTTTAATGCTGGTCGTTATAATGTAAAACTGCTTGTGAAATAAATTAACGAACTAATTAATAAATGCGCAGTTTCAGCACGGATAACAAAATTATATCAGTTTGAACCATTTTTGGTGATAATAAGACTGCATTTGAATCAGGAATATGATTTTATTAATGTGCCATTTGAATAGATACATCCACTTATTCAGCTTGCATTCAATCTTAATTTTGTTTCGTCTTTAACTGCATGTCTGCATTTTGCATTAACCGCTACATCGACCAATCACATACTTCATCTTGACCAGTAACGCCACCTGTCGCGTCATATCCGGGAACAAAAGAAAATTATACGGCTATGCTGAAAAAAAGTAGTGTGTAATGTTTTGGTGTAACCAGAGAACAAGTGTTTTTTTTCCTAACAGCAACGACTCAGTCAGAACTGTTTTATAGGCCAATATGACATCAGAGCTGATGAGAATTCTATATACAGATTCAAGTATGATATCGAGATATCATTATCGGCTCATCTCACCATCTCTTCTCTCTCCAAAAGGACACCCAACCAGATCAGCTGACACCGTGCCACGTTAAAGACACACACACTCGAGTCAGAAGTATAGACATTGCGTTCCGGAGAGTTTCTCTGTCTGTTTGATTACGTGTCGTCTGATCAGTAACCTTGGCAACGAGATCCACGTCACCGGCGCATAAATTGCAGCTTCCGGATTGGTCCTGTCGCGTTTGTCATCAAGGTAGTTGGCAATTCTGTATATCACCATGCAATCTTCTGATGCTTAATTTTCACGTATGGCGTACTATTTCGTGAGGAGAAGATCCCTATCCCTATATGACCGTCTGGTGCTTTATATAGAATGTCGTCACGTGAATACAAAATCTTAGTCAGAGGAAGCTTTGCACGTATTGCATGACAGTAAAATATCGTCACACCTGTCTCTTAGGACTCGCATGTGCCGGTAATCACAAACTCCGATGTCTGGCCAAGTTTTTTTTTTACGTTTGGAGTTTAGAATCTATTTGACAGACATGACGTTACATTGTCAAACGCCTGGCCAATAACGCAAAAATGTGCAATGCTTCGTTTCAACGATTTACCACAATGCACATACAGTGTCCATGTTGGTAACGAGGCGAGGTAAATAAATAGTAGGATGTCATGTCGGTTACTAGGTGGGGAGATAAATAATAGGTTATCATGTCGGTTACTAGGTGAGGAGATAAATAGCTGGATGTCATGTTGGTAACTAGGTGAGGAGATAAACAGTAGGATGTCATGTCGGTAATTAGGGGAGGGGATAAATAGTAGGATGTCATGTCGGTAACTAGGTGATTAGATAAATAGTAGGATGTCATGTTGGTAACTAGGTGAGGAGATAAATAGTAGGATGTCATGTCGGTTACTACAAATGTAGGTGACTAGATCAATGGTAGGATGTCATGTCGGTAACTAGGGGAGGATATAAATAGTAGGATGTCATGTCGGTAACTAGGGGAGGATATAAATAGTAGGATGTCATGTCGGTAACTAGGTGGGGAGATAAATAGTAGGATGTCATGTCGGTAACTAGGGGAGGATATAAATAGTAGGATGTCATGTCGGTAACTAGTCGGGGAGATAAATAGTAGGATGTCATGTCGGTAACTAGGTGGGGAGATAAATAGTAGGATGTCATGTCGGTAACTAGGTGAGGGTATAAATAGTAGGATGTCATGTCGGTAACTAGGGGAGGGGATAAATAGTAGGATGTCATGTCGGTAACTAGGTGAGGAGATAAATAGTAGGATGTCATGTCGGTAACTATGTGAGGAAATAAATAGTAGGGTGTTATGTCAGTAACTAGGTGGGGAGATAAATAGTAGGATGTCATGTCGGTAACTAGGTGAAGAGATAAATAGTAGGATGTCATGTCGGTAACTAGGTGAGGAGATAAATAGTAGGATGTCATGTCAGTAACTAGGTAAAGAGATAAATAGTAGAATGTCATGTCGGTAACTAGGTGGGGAGATAAATAGTAGGATGTCATGTAGGTAACTAGGTGAGGAGATAAATAGTAGGATGTCATGTCGGTAACTAGGTGGGGAGATAAATAGTAGGATGTCATGTCGGTAACTAGGTGGGGAGATAAATAGTAGGATGTCATGTCGGTAACTAGGTGGGGAGATAAATAGTATGTTGTCATGTCGGTAACTAGGTGAGGAGATAAATAGTAGGATGTCATGTCGGTAACTATGTGAGAAAATAAATAGTAGGGTGTTATGTCAGTAACTAGGTGGGGAGATAAATAGTAGGATGTCATGTCGGTAACTAGGTGAAGAGATCAATAGTAGGATGTCATGTCGGTAACTAGGTGAGGAGATAAATAGTAGGATGTCATGTCAGTAACTAGGTAAAGAGATAAATAGTAGAATGTCATGTCGGTAACTAGGTGAGGAGATAAATAGTAGGATGTCATGTAGGTAACTAGGTGAGGAGATAAATAGTAGGATGTCATGTCGGTAACTAGGTGGGGAGATAAATAGTAGGATGTCATGTCGGTAACTAGGTGGGGAGATAAATAGTAGGATGTCATGTCGGTAACAAGGTGGGGAGATAAATAGTAGGATGTCATGTCGGTAACTAGGTGAGGAGATAAATAGTAGGATGTCATGTCGGTAACTAGGTGAGGAGATAAACAGTAGGATGTCATGTCGGTAACTAGGTGGGGAGATAAATAGTAGGATGTCATGTCGGTAACTGGGGGAGGGGATAAATAGTAGGATGTCATGTCGGTAACTAGGGGAGGGGATAAATAGCAGGATGTCATGTCAGTAACTAGGTGAGGAGATAAACAGTAGGATGTCATGTCGGTTACTAGGTGGGGAGATAAACAGTAGAATGTCATGTCGGTTACTAAATGTAGGAGAGGAGATAAACAGTAGGATGACATGTCGGTAACTAGGCGAGGAGATAAATAGTAGGATGTCATGTCGGTAACTAGGAGAGGAGATAAATAGTAGGATGTCATGTCAGTAACTAGGGGAGGATATAAATAGTAGGATGTCATGTCGGTAACAAGGAGATAAATAGTAGGATGTCATGTCGGTAACTAGGTGAGGAGATAAATAGTAGGATGTCATGTCGGTAACTAGGTGGGGATATAAATACTAGAATGTTATGTCGGTAACTAGGTGAAGAGATAAATAGCAGGATGTCATGTCGGTTACTAGGTAAGGAGATAAATAGTAGGATGTCATGTCGGTAACTAGTTGAGGAGATAAATAGTAGGATGTCATGTCGGTAACTAGGTGGGGAGATAAATAATAGGATGTCATGTCGGTAACTAGGGGAGGAGATAAACAGTAGGATGTCATGTCGGTAACTAGGTGGGGAGATAAATAGGATGTCATGTCGGTAACTAGGTGGGGAGATAAATAGTAGGATGTCATGTCGGTAACAGGGAGATAAATAGTAGGATATCATGTCGGTAACTAGGTGGGGAGATAAATAGTAGGATGTCATGTCGGTAACTAGGTGGGGAGATAAATAGTAGGATGTCATGTCGGTAACAAGGAGATAAATAGTAGGATATCATGTCGGTAACTAGGTGAGGAGATAAATAGTAGGATGTCATGTCGGTAACTAGGTGGGGAGATAAATAGTAGGATGTCATGTCGGTAACTAGGGGAGGGGATAAATAGTAGGATGTCATGTCGGTAACTAGGTGGGGAGATAAATAGTAGGATGTCATGTCGGTAACTAGGGGAGGGGATAAATAGTAGGATGTCATGTCGGTAACTAGGTGGGGATATAAATAGTAGGATGTCATGTCGGTATCTAGATGAGGATATAAATAATAGGATGTCATATTTGGAATATTTTTCATTACAGACGACATTATTTTATTATCAGTATATTGATTTAAACATTCTATTCTCTGTGTGAGTCTATTGAAGAAGTCTTTGAGGGTGTAAGGTTTACATTTCGATATCTACAGTTAATCTAAGCGTGTATAAAGATTACATGCCAAAACTTGAAGAAGCACCGCCATAGTGTAGCCCGAGTTTCCTCTGGCCTAAAACCATGTCTTGAGTATGGTGTCAGGACCAGAGGAAACTCGGGCTACGCAAAAGTGCAATCTAATTTAAATTAGACTTGTAATTTCCACTCCTCTACGATACTCTACGATACACTGCAATACATTATATTGAAGTGTATCGTAGAGTATTGTAGAGGAGCGGAAGTCTAATTTTGATTGGATTGCATCAAAGTGTGCCAAACTCGTGGAATCCAGAAAAGAGGCTAGGGAAACCGACATTATAAAAGGGAGGTGTCAGTATATTTTCACGGGTCTCCATACAAATCCAGATTACTCTTCATATTCGCCTTCGTTTGATCAGGTTTGAAATAGAATTACAGATCCGTTATTATGTATGTATTCTCCTTTGTGTTCATACAGTTAAGTCTGTCTACAAAGGCAAAATAAGGGAGTACAGTCTACGGTAAAAACCGGAAGAAAGGAAGAAATTATAATATTCAATACGAAATTGGTGAATAAATACGGAGACAATAAAAAACCGAGATGTCTGAGTTGATAAGTCTTAAGACACTTCTCAGGACGAGTCAATACTTGTATGTGGTATGAACAGCATACTGAAGCCAACCGACTATGATTGTGTGTTTAAATGGTAGAAACATATTCTCAAATAATACGTCAAATTATTAGTTCTATTTATAGATGTGTGTAACCAGTGACACAAGGTATACTGACCAATGATGATTAAAACTTCATCATAGAGCTGTTTAATTGTTCTCGGAGTCATCAATAAAGACGTCAAAATAACAAGAAAGCAAAAAACTCGCATGATGCACCCGTCATCCATAAGATAAATCTGTACAGGTGTTCATTGGGGTATTTTATGCACAAGCTTTTTATCCTAAAATTGCCACGTGTGACCTTAACCTTGACCGATGACCACCATGTGTAGAGCTGAATAGAATAAGACTGTGTTGTAAATATGAACTTGGTCTGTCAATTGGCTCATGAAATGTCTAATACACAATATTTTGATTCTAAAAAATTCTAATTTTAATGGATATGGCAATGAATGGAACTATGCTGTGGTTTAAAATTAAATACGAACATAATATGTCAATGAGCTCAGGAAATATTCTATAAATCATGTTTTCCCGGATCGCAGGGTTTCATTACAAATGATATTATATGAAACGGGTCGCACATAATTATAAGATAGGACTTCACATTAAATTGAACAAAAACATAGAATACACACATTAACTCGAGATTCTTACTCAAAAATCCATAACACGAGGTCGTAATACGAAAACAAGCCTAGCTTTACACCAGGTCATGATACGAAAACAAGCCTAGCTTTACATAAAAAGACTGAGGAGCATTTACTTCGTCTAGTGATCTCGTTTCAGAAAGGTTTCTCGATGAATCACTCAAAAGAGAGTTGAGAAGCCCTGTTAAAACGTTTGTCTAGTCGTGCACCCGAGGAATCCCCGCTAGTGTCATAAAGAGGAAACAATTAAATGTTGATGTTTATACAAAAGGTTATGACAGCTCGTAAACAAATATCCCCTTCTTACAACAATGGATAGCGATACTCCAACTGTGTTTTGGCTTGTTAATAGCCCCTCGTACCTGTTATCCTGTTCAAGTTAGCGTACATTACCCTCCAAATATGTGTTACAGTCATCTGTAGGAGAAAAGTATCTAACATTTCACACATCGAATGTATGTCTCTTCCATCAAGTTTTATCGTCAGGCGATGTACCAAGCTAAGTATTATGTTTTTCGGTTTTAAATTTGTCGTGAAAACTAATGGGAAATCGCAAATTTGCTTTGTTTTATATTAGTTTAAACAGGTAAAAGTATTTACAGACATTCTACATGTAGGTCAACATTTCTACTCTTCAGAAGCATATCAACGAGTATTTTTTTAGAAATGGGATTCTATTTAATACAATTATTATTCTCTCTCTCTCTCTCTCTCCTCTCTCTCTCTCTCTCTCTCTCTCTCTCTCTCTCTCTCTCTCTCTAAAAAAATACAATTATTATGCCATCAGTAAAGACACTGGTACAAAATGTAACTGGTATTTTCCCTCTGGATTGGCCGCGACATAGCCCCAGTATATTAGCCAAATGAAAATAAATTGTGACCAGTGTCTCGGTGATATCAACTTCAATAACTTTGATTTCGAGAGGTTTTGAGAGATGCAGGCTGGCGAAGAAAGGCTTATGTCGACATCATAATCTCATTCTATTTCCTTATGCAATAAGGATTAAGATCTGTGTGTATTGATTGTTGATGTGCCCAGTGGTCCCGTTGTCACCATAAGTTGAAATCGTATGATGTAGCAGGCAGTCTTTTTAAATGGTTTTCTTCTTATCTGCAAGACCGATTCCAACGTGTTACTGTAAATGGGGCAACATCCGGTTGGTGTGATGTAATTTCCGGTGTGCCCCAAGGCTCAATATTCTTGGACCAAAACTTTTTCTTGTTTTTATAAATGAATTGCCAAGTCTTGCAAAATGTTAACACCCTAATGTTTGCAGACGACAGTAAGTTTTTTTTTAATGTGTAAGAACGTTGTCCGAGTGTGAGCAGTTACAGAGTGACATAGATAGAGTGTATGAATGGTGTAAGTTGTGGAAAATGGAAGTTAATGTGAAAAAGTGCTGCCAGGTCATTTTTACAAACAAAAAAAATGTATCGATTTTAGTTATAGTATGAATGGAGAGAACCTGAAGAATGAAACGTGCGTGAAAGATCTTGGTGTATCAAACGTACATGTAAACATTTTAATCAAGTGTCTGTTTTAAGGTCTTTATATATAAGTCTCGTGAGGAGCCAGCTAGAATAGTGTTGTCAGATCTGGTCTCTTCACCAAACCCCTCTTATCCACCAGATCGAAGTTGTTCAGTGCAAATTTTTGAAATTTTTATGTTTTAAGGCACACGTCGATTTTAATTCTATGTCTTACGCTGAAACTTGTAAGTATTTTAAACTTCCAAGCCTCGAACAAAGGCGAGCATATTTGGACTGTGTTTTTCTTTTCAAATGTGTAAATAGTGTATTTGACTGTCCTTATTTAGTTGAGCAAATGTGTCTTTTAGTACCCGGTCGTAATCTACGATCATCCCGTTTTATTCAGTTTTACTGTGAGAAAAGTTGCATAAATATTAGAAAGTATAGTGTTTTAAACAGGATTCAATGTAATTTTAATACTTTTGATCTTGTTACAGACTGTGATATGTTTTATTTGTCTCTCACTGGGTTCAAACTTCGATTACAGCATATTTTTTTCCACTAGTCAATACTTTTATACATATATGTCTGTGTTACATTCATGACGAACTGTGATATTTTATACTTATGTTGTATTTGTTATCCATTCTGTAAGTGGACCCCCGGGTCTGTTGAATTGGAAATAAATAAAATAAACTCCGCCAGTATTTACGCTCAATTTTTGTTTCCGTGAAAATATCTGATAATTTGTATTTTTTACTGGATTGCGTCAAAACCAACGTTTTAAAATATTTTACAGTAAAAATGATAAAATGAAAAGATATTTTTTCTCCTCTTTATTTACCTCTTGCCTTACATACGCCTACTCGGTGTGTCAGGTTACGATAACATTATATTTGGAATTAGACAATCATGTGACAAAATGATACTCGGCATAATACAGAAGACATTTCCCTATTCAACGAATCGCTCAAATAAAGTACGATATGAGCACGTTCACCGTTAGCTGCGATAACGTAGCTCTGGACGACGGACGGATACTTTTTGACAGATGGTCGTCGTCAGAGCTACGATTCCCTCCCATTGCTCGTTATGTAGCAAAACAGTGAACCTCGAAAATGCTACAAATAGCGGATATCGTTTAACTTTGGAGTAATAGTTCGTATAATTAAACATTTCTAATTCAATTTTGCAATGTATTAGCCTACCGTCTAATCTAGAAATCTTTAATTCGCATATTCTGATATCATACTGCTCGGAGTTGTCTCCGTGATCCGCCATGATACTTCTCGAAGAACTCTCGCGAGGATTCTAACCCAAATATGGAACCCGTGATCCATATATGGATGAAGCTACTACGATAAATAAATACATAATCAGAGATATTTAACCACTCTTTTGTAACTCTTGTGAAGAAAGCGAATCTTACTTTGCGTAATTAAATAATTTCAGAATGAATTGACCTTCCTTACCGAGATATATTACTCCGAATCTGTTTTTCTGTTGAAATCTCGCGGGAAACCTCATTAGCATCAATTTATTTTGATTTCCTTATAAGGAAATTGACCTTTACACTTGTATCAAAGATGGCGGTATGTTTGAACTGATATCTCCGTGTGTCTTGCTCGTTTTGGATTTTACTATTTATTGTCAAACATTTGAAGTAATGTGCAGGTTTGTTGCTTGAATATTCATCATAGATACCAGAATCATCAATTTACATGTTTTTTTTTATCCGAGAAAAAATTTACCACAGCTAAATACTGCCCGATGTGAATCACATCGGGGCTTGCTACACTATCGGCAATGGGAGGGACTTCATACCCTGCCGGAGAGCAGTGTAGGCAGGGTATGAATATTCGTTCTAGTTCACCGTCACTACATAATTGTGGATTCATTACGTACCTACTAATCATCTCACACATATTGATCATTCTATTTAGATTGACACTTGAAGACTTATGTAAATTGTTAACAAAATTCACAAGATACATTGTATAGAGTTTACTTGAAATGCCCCCCCCCCCCCAAAAAAAACAACAAAAAAAACAACAAAAAAACAACAACCAACAACAGCAACAACAACAACCACGACGTTGAAGAGGAAGGTTAGTACACATGTACTTGCCTCGTCTGTCAATACACCCAATTTAAAATCACTGACAGACGAGGCTAGGACCTGTGCTTGATTTGATGACCGATCTCTCAAGTAAATTCGCGTCCTGCGAGGGTGTGATGTTCTTCCCCAATAGCACATGTTTATGTACAGTCAACACGAAGTAACACTGTGTATGTACATTTGTGTATCTTCACTTGATTCGCGTGATTGGTTGGATAGGAAACATGTATTATGAGTTTAGATACCATGTTTGTCACGTGATTGTTGTTTTCCCGACCTGACACGCCAAGTAGACGGTTCAATACGGGACATGAATAAATCAGAGAAAAATGTATTTATTTTGTGGTTAATACAGCGAGTGACTTTACAAAATTGGTATTAACGCATAATAACTCAGACAATCCATGGACCGATATATTGTAATGTTTGTGTCCTTGAGCCTGGGACCTGGGACCTGTCCGTTTGTTATTCAGCGAGTTAACCATTAGAGCTATTGCAAGAACTCTAGTTGTTCACAGAGTTGTAAATGAAGTCGGATAAAAATACTTAAAAGAAAGTATTTTTGCTTGTATTTTAACAGATTAGTACGGAAGCGTATTAGGGCCACTATAATTTTTTTTTTAAATCGTACGTACGATTTAATATTTTTTTTGATATTGGCCCTAATACGCTGCCGTAGATTATAGATGGTAAAAATCAAGAATTTTTTCTATCATAAGAATAAGTTTATAGATTGTCAGAATAATAGCTCGTTACTCTATAAATAAGAGAAAACATTTTTTGTATGTGTATATATAAAGCCAAACATGAACACAGGTCAACAACATGTTAACCTATAGATAAGAATTAACAGAACATATTTGTTTTTGCATGTACATAATTGAAACGGACTATATATAACGACAAGTTAATTTTAACAGAAACATATTTTTAGAGTGTTCATAATTGAAACGGACTATAGATGACCACAAGTCAATAAGTAGCTATTATACAAATAAAAATTAACAGACAATTTTTTTTGAGTGTTCATAATTGAAACGGACTATAGATGACCACAAGTTAATTAACTCGCTATTATACAAATAAGAATTAACAGAAAAAATATCTTTTGAGAGTGCATACTCGAAACAGACTACAGATGACCACAGGTCAACAGTTCGTTATCCTGCTGTACTTTTGAAATTCACGTCTGAAATTATTTTGGACCGGTAGGCTGAAATGATATATTACGGGGCTACATCGCAAACGATAGTAGGTCTGACCGGGGCGACGTCATATGACGGGCAGATTAATGTCGGCCCTGTCACATTTACGTCTCAGGCCGCAGTGGTCATCTACATACCAACAACTCTCGCCAGGAGATACAAATATAGTCGTTAATATTGGAGCCTTTCTCTGGACGATACACATTTTCGCTAACTAAACATTGTACACACATGTATACTATACACATACATACACATACTACACACATACTATAATACTATACACATACTGTGTTTTATCTGTTTTGTTTCGTTTTTCTACCTATTTGATAACAAGTAGGTATAATTATGGGAAAAAAAACACTAGACTTGCGCAGTGAGTTCCGCGAGAACGCAGTCCGGACTCATTGATAAAAGTATCAGAGCCTCATTCATGAATGACACTTGGAACAGCAGCATTCAAGTCGTGTGTATAGTATGGTCGGGCAAAGCTGACGTAGACATGCGCTAGAACCTACAGGGACAACATCAAACATTTTAATGGAAATGTCAAACATAACGGACGAATATAACTGTTCTACTTACGATACCTCAACACCATCCAGTGATGGAATGGTCAGTACTAATGGTCAGCTACTGATGACCAATCAGACCATGATGATGGCCCCCCTCCACACTCCGACCTATATCTATGTGTGGGTATCCGTGGTAAATGTCACTATTTTCCTGGCTGGATTCATTGGTAACATGATGGTCATCATGGCGGTTGCTCGAGTTAAGAATATGCGGACACCTACCAACTTTTGTTTGGTCAACCTCAGTATGGCGGATGTTCTAGTGCTCGGAGTTTGTCAAACTTCTGCATTCCTGGAGTTTTTCGCTGAAGATAGATGGCTTCTCGGCAGATTTCTATGTAAGTACACTATACTTTATAATTAAGCTGTTTGCTTTTACAACAAAAACTTTTTTGAAGCTACAATGTTTAAAATCTGTTTAAATGTAGTTTTACTGCATATACCTACTGTAGTCCGAAATGATAAATATATATACATGCCGATTGAATGTACATTATATAAAATCCCTAAATCTAGTTGACAATTGCCTTGTCGCAGCGAAACTTAATAACACAGACTATCATTTAATTGTGAAGCTAACATTTTGATTGTTACTTAACCTTTAAAAAAACATGTAACATTTTGGATATTTCAAAAGGGTAATATCCATTATGATGACAAATATCTGTAGCTGCCGTAGGGCGATATATGAAAAACATTCCACTTAAATTAATATTCAGAAAAAATTGTCTAGATTACAAATTGTACTTATCGACTCCATGAAATATGCTTAGAGTAGTAAAACTTTTAAAATACATAAACGAGTGATGATGTTTTTAACTGTGACAGTAAAGAAGATTCCCACTTCCTAGATAACTAAGTGACGTCATCATGACGTCATTTATTTATGACGTCACAATAATGTTATTACATAAGACTGGGTCTTATGACAGAGTCGTATGAGATGAAAAATTACGCCAGATACACGTGTGATGTTTGTTGAGATGTAGGAACAATATCAGTCATTGCCTTTTACCGGCGACAACATTTTATACCGATCTGATTCCCGCCAGTGTAACAGTAGTATTGGTCAGACCAGATAAACAATGTGAGAGGAAAGTAACCATTATATATGATCACGTGAAAATGTTCCGGTACTTGATTGTCCTCTGAACGGTAGGCCATAAAATATGCACGAGTGATGTAGGAATTGGAATATCATTGTGACTAAAGCAAAAATAATAGTTTCATTAATCGTCTGTAGTAACAACTGTTGTAATAACACTTTAGATATATTCTGCTTAGTTTTGTTTTGCCAAATTCTCATTATGTATCAGCTAATTATCATTTTTTAATAGTCAGTCGTCATTTTGTATCAGCCAATCATCATTTTGTAACAACAAGCACAGAAGTGCAGGAACTACTACAGCGATTTGAAACTTTATGTGACATTTTCCTCATTCCTATTTTTATAAATAAAGAATCTTTTCTTTTTGGTATACTATCATCTCAAGCAAATATGGTTGATAACGAAATTTTAGTAATTATAAAACACTACATCTATAAAAGTAGATGTCTACATAAATCTTTGAGTCTGAATGCTCTTATCAATGTCATTAAAGACCACTTCATTGTTCAGAAATATATCATCAGCAGCAAAAATGAATACATGAAAAGGAAATTTGAAATTAATTGGAGGAAATGGAAAGCCATTGTTGAAATGTAACAGTAGTACAAATAATATTATTAATACTGTGTGCCCATCTTACATGTTTTTTATTGTTAATGCTATCGCATGCTCTGACTTTTGCCTATTGTTCGAAAATGTAATGTTTTATTAATACTCAAATTATACAAGGAATTTTGAATATATTTCGGATATTTTAGCTATGGGACCTCTAACTTCCTTTTCTTTCCTACCTACACCCTTTCTCTCTCTCTCTCTCTTTCTCTCTTTATTGTTCTCTTTCTATTTTGTGTGTGTCTCTGTCTCCTACAATATTTAGTGTTACTATTTCAATTTAATACAGTTAATTTTTATCTCTTCAATGTTTGTCTACTGTATTATCCTGGTATGTATGGTGAATGGATGTAAAGGTGTATATGTTTGTGAGTTATGTATGCACACACATAAAAAAGTTATAATTTAAAAAAGGAAAACTATATATGAAAGAGATATGTATGTTTCTTGATTGTGCAATATTACGTACAGTGTTTATGTTACATGTTACTGTTGATATTATATAGTAATTTGGATATACATATAACTTTATATATGGCATTAATATTTTGGACAACTTATATGTACTTAAAAGTTCTTTAGCAATATAGTGACTATTATGTCATTTAATCAATTAACTATACTCAATATTATAGATCAATTGACTTTTGACAATTTCATATATACTAAATTTATTCCATAATACATAATACAATGAAAAAGATCATCTAGCTGAGTCTGCAGCATGTGCATGTAACTATGAAGATGAAAATATACACCACTTTATGTTTGAATGTCCCATATTTATTGATGCTAGACAACTTCTAATTCAGAACTTAGCACAAATAAACCATTTAGATGATCACAACCATTATAATGCTAGTACTCTTCTAAAAGGATGTAGTTTATGTAACACTAATGTCAACATAAATATTCTAAAATTTGTAACACAATATATACAAGAAACTGGAAGATTTAACATATAATCTAACATGCAATATATATCCCACCCATGCCACACACTCCCACACACAAACACATATATTTTTATCAATTAGTAAAATTCATAGTAATTTAGTTATGCATATGTTATATATGACAATTCTATATTGATTCTGGGTAAATCTCAATTATATATATATGTAGCACATACAGTACCCTGCAAGCAATATAACATTATGCAAATGGGCAAGATTGGACTGGATGGAAGTTGTCATAGTATTATTAAGTTATATAAAGTAACAAATTTCCTAAAATAATTAAGGGTAGATTGAAAACACTTTTGACTACTCCAGTTTTTTTTTTTTTTTTTTTTATGTAATATGTATTAGCAAAAATGTGTATAACATAGTTGTTGATGAATTCTCATACATCTTTTAGGGTGACTGGTCAATGTGTTTTAACACGGGGACTTTATAGGACCTGCAGCCCAAGGAAGTAATGTATGAAAATTCTATCAACAAATATGGTGTACAGACAATACCTAAATTCATATAATTTGACTCAATTTATACACACCAAAAAAAATCTACCTGGAGTGATATATACTTCATTATTTAAATTATACTCTAATCTACTGTTAATTTATGATTTGGCAATTGTATGTATCAACTATGTAAATTAATATATATATTCATATATATGTTCCTGTTAATATATATAAAATTATGTATACTACTTCTGTTATATTCGAGATTAAAAAATTGTTACCTGTATATATGTTTATATGGAGATGACTTAAATAGGCTATGCCTGATGTCAGATCCATTTGTCGAATTAAATGACAATAAAATGTGTTGAAATTGAATTGAAATTGAAATTGAAATACAATGAAAAAAACCCATTAATTGACAGTTTGGTTTTCTTCAGTATATATGTGTGTGAATGTGAAGTGTGTGAATGTGATGTTTATTGCCTTGTAATCCAAAATGAAATGTCTTTGAAAATAAAAAAATTATAAAAAAAAAAAAAAGACTGGGTCTTATGACAGAGTCGTATGAGATGAAAAATTACGCCAGATACACGTGTGATGTTTGTTGAGATGTAGGAACAATATCAGTCATTGCCTTTTACCGGCGACAACATTTTATACCGATCTGATTCCCGCCAGTGTAACAGTAGTATTGGTCAGACCAGATAAACAATGTGAGAGGAAAGTGAAAATGTTCCGGTACTTGATTGTCCTCTGAACGGTAGGCCATAAAATATGCACGAGTGATGTAGGAATTGGAATATCATTGTGACTAAAGCAAAAATAATAGTTTCATTAATCGTCTGTAGTAACAACTGTTGTAATAACACTTTAGATATATTCTGCTTAGTTTTGTTTTGCCAAATTCTCATTATGTATCAGCTAATTATCATTTTTTAATAGTCAGTCGTCATTTTGTATCAGCCAATCATCATTTTGTAACAACAACCATAATTTCGTGTAAGCCAATCGTCATTTTGTATAAGTCAATCGTCATTTTGTATAAGTCAATCGTCATTTTGTATTAGCCAATCATCATTTTGTATCAGCCAATCATCATTTTGTAACAACAACCATAATTTCGTGTAAGCCAATCGTCATTTTGTATAAGTCAATCGTCATTTTGTATAAGTCAATCGTCATTTTGTATAAGTCAATCGTCATTTTGTATAAGTCAATCGTCATTTTGTATTAGCCAATCATCATTTTGTATTAGCCAATCGTCATTTTGTATTAGCCAATCATCATTTTGTATAAGTCAATCATCAATTTGTATAAGTCAATCATCATTTTGTATAAGTCAATCGTCATTTTGTATAAGTCAATCGTCATTTGTATAAGTCAATCGTCATTTTGTATAAGTCAATCGTCATTTTGTATTAGCAAATCGTCATTTTGTCTTAGCCAATCGTCATTTTGCATTAGCCAATCATCATTTTGTATAAGCCAATCATCATTTTGTATCACTATCAGCCAAATATTTATAGCATATTTTTAGATAACCGCTAGTCGCCCCAAACCACCCATTTGATATTTTCATATTAGGTTAAGCATGGCCCGTACGACTGTATAAAGATATTTAGGAGACCTCAATGAAACACGAGGAAGTGGAATATAACAGTTATTGAGTAGACAGAACAAACTCCCTAAAACTCCGCACGTGTTTCTCCGCACGTGACGTTTGTTTATTAAGATAATGTGTACCTCATTATTCCACAGAATCAAGACATGCATGCTTTTACACCGACCGAATTTTTGTTAGCTTTTCGATGAATTTAATTAGTTTACAGTTCTGAAAATTTAATTAGAAAACTTGCGTGATAACAATCCATAAATGTTGTTGTGTTATTTACAATGTGTAAAAGAAATGCATATAAAATATTCCAGAAAAAAAAAAAAAAATCCGAAAAAAAATGTTCAACGTATGATGATAAATGTTACTAGAAGAAACATGTATACAAAACGCAGTGGGTTGTGTTCTGAAGGAATATCTCAATAAATCTCAATAAGGCCGCATACATGTGGTGAACATGTAGTTAGTGGAGGGGAACAAAGCTTTCGACATGTATTGTTTTCTTAACTTCACAGTAACGGAAATCAGTGGCCCTTAATTATAATGGGATATCTGCTGTCTGTTGTTGCATACTTGTACGCGGTACGGATCCATTTTACAGAAATCTCATCAAAACCATAAATGTTTCACGTAACAGTCTACGCCTTAATACATATCAGTATAATTCTCAAAAAAGACTTTTAAAAAGAGTTTAGTGCAAAATGATTTCCCGTTAATTCTTGCGCATGTTTTATTAATAGTTGTACCCCATTACCGAAACTTATGATATGTCGTTCATATTACTGTGAACGTCCAAACCACTGCTGAAAGAACATTATCATAACACAATTATTCGTTTAGTGAAGTTCTTACACCGGAAATGACGTAGTATAGATACTTCCGGTGGTACAGTTCGTTCGTGTTATATAACTATTCAAGTACTTATAAACAGTTGATGAGCTTGACACAGAGTCTATGCATATATTGTTCGACTACTAGTTCAGAATGATCAATTCTATTGTCACGTGCAGACTACGCCGTAGTGATCGTAATGGATATTTCTAAACCACACGTTGTACCTGTCAAAACCTCCTTGTCAAATTCAGGAAAGTATATTGGCCAGAACGATCACACTCATTGAACTATACCGATCAAAATTGTCAAAGGGAATTATGTACACAAACCTTTACACTAAGGTGCATTAGGTTCAACTTAGGTCATATAAATCTACCGCAAGACAGTACATAGTAATATAAATCTACCGCAAAACGGCACATAGTTATATAAATATACCGCAAGACGGTACATAGTTATAAAAATTTACCGCAAGACAGTACATAGTTATATAAATCTACCGCAAGACAGTACATAGTTATCAATATCTACCGCAAGACAGTACATAGTAATATAAATCTACCGCAAAACGGCACATAGTTATATAAATATACCGCAAGACGGTACATAGTAATATAAATATACCGCAAGACGGTACATAGTTATATATTTACCATTGTATGGCACTGCCACTATATAACCCTACCAATTCAGTTGCGAGTTCACCACCCTATGAACTGCCAACAGGAAGTGATCTCTGCTACTGGTAAGCGCGTGAAATTTGAATTTGAAAATTTCAAAACAAAAATCGCGTGACAAATAAAAAATCGCAGATGGTAAATATAAGAATTGAACGGCTTTCAGTTGGCATTGATAGTCAATATGAATTCCAACTGGACAGAGGCAAATTCAACATGAAGCGCTAGCATTTGCCTCTGTCCAGTTGGCATTCATATTGACTATCAATGCCAACTGAAAGCCATTCAATGCTTAAATAAAACTATCGCACAACGTTACATAGTTATATAAATCTACCGCAAGACGGTACATAGTTATATACATCTACCGCAAGACGGTACATAGTCATATAAATCTACCACAAGACAGTACATAGTTATATAAAACTACCGCAAAAAGGTACATAGTTATATAAATCTACCGCAAGACAGTACATAGTTATATAAATCTACCACAAGACAGTACATAGTTATATAAATCTACCACAAGACAGTACATAGTTATATAAATCTACCGCAAGACAGTACATAGTTATATAAATCTACCGCAAAACGGTACATAGTTATAAAAACCTACCGCAAGATGGTACATATTTATATAAATCTACCGCAAAACGGTACATAGTAATATAAATCTACCGCAAGACGGTACATAGTTATATAAATCTACCCAAGACGGTACATAGACATATATATCTACCGCAAAACGGTAGATAGTTATATAAAACTACCGCAAAACGGTACATAGTTATATAAATCTACCACAAGACGGTACATAGTAATATAAATCTACCGCAAGACAGTACATAGTTATATAAATCTACCGCAAGACGGTACATAGTAATATAAATCTACCGCAAGACGGTACATAGTTAAAGAAATCTACCGCAAAACGGTACATAGTTATATAAATCTACCGCAAGACAGTACATAGTTATATAAATCTACAACAAGACAGTTCATAGTTATATAAATCTACCCCAAGACCGTACATAGTTATATAAATCTACCGCAAAACGGTACATAGTTATATGAATCTACCGCAAGACGGTACATAGTAATATATATCTACCGCAAAACGGTAGATAGTTATATAAATCTACCGCAAGACAGTACATAATTATAAAAATCTACCGCAAGACAGTACATAGTTATAAAAATCTACCGCAAAACGTTACATAGTTATATAAATCTACCGCAAAACGGTACATAGTTATATAAATCTACCGCAAGATGGTACATAGTTATATAAATCTACCGCAAAACGGTACATAGTTATAAAAACCTACCGCAAGATGGTACATATTTATATAAATCTACCGCAAAACGGTACATAGTAATATAAATCTACCGCAAGACGGTACATAGTTATATAAATCTACCCAAGACGGTACATAGACATATATATCTACCGCAAAACGGTAGATAGTTATATAAAACTACCGCAAAACGGTACATAGTTATATAAATCTACCACAAGACGGTACATAGTAATATAAATCTACCGCAAGACAGTACATAGTTATATAAATCTACCGCAAGACGGTACATAGTAATATAAATCTACCGCAAGACGGTACATAGTTAAAGAAATCTACCGCAAAACGGTACATAGTTATATAAATCTACCGCAAGACAGTACATAGTTATATAAATCTACAACAAGACAGTTCATAGTTATATAAATCTACCCCAAGACCGTACATAGTTATATAAATCTACCGCAAAACGGTACATAGTTATATGAATCTACCGCAAGACGGTACATAGTAATATATATCTACCGCAAAACGGTAGATAGTTATATAAATCTACCGCAAGACAGTACATAGTTATAAAAATCTACCGCAAGACAGTACATAGTTATAAAAATCTACCGCAAAACGTTACATAGTTATATAAATCTACCGCAAAACGGTACATAGTTATATAAATCTACCGCAAGATGGTACATAGTTATATAAATCTACCGCAAGACGGTACATAGTAATATAAATCTACCGCAAAACGGTACATAGTTATATAAATCTACCGCAACACAGTACATAGTAATATAAATCTACCGCAAAACGGTAGATAGTTATATAAAACTACCGCAAAACGGTACATAGTTATATATATCTACCGCAAAACGGTAGATAGTTATATAAAACTACCGCAAAACGGTACATAGTTATATAAATCTACCCAAGACGGTACATAGTAATATATATCTACCGCAAAACGGTAGATAGTTATATAAAACTACCGCAAAACGGTACATAGTTATATAAATCTACCACAAGACGGTACATAGTAATATAAATCTACCGCAAGACAGTACATAGTTATATAAATCTACCGCAAGACGGTACATAGTAATATAAATCTACCGCAAGACAGTACATAGTTATATAAATCTACCCAAGACGGTACATAGTTATATAAATCTACCGCAAGACGGTACATAGTAATATAAATCTACCGCAAGACAGTACATAGTTATATAAATCTACCGCAAGACAGTATATAGTTATATCAATCTACCCCAAGACAGTACATAGTTATATAAATCTACCGCAAGACGGTACATAGTTATAAAAATATACCGCAAGACGGTACATAGTTATATAAATCTTCCGCAAGACAGTAAGTAGTTATATAAATATACCGCAAGACAGGACATAGTTATATAAATCTACCGCAAGACAGTACATAGTTATATCAATCTACCGCAAGACAGTACATAGTTATAAAAATCTACCGCAAGACGATACATAGTTATAAAAACCTACCGCAAGACAGTACATAGTTATAAAAATCTACCGCAAGACAGTACATAGTTATAAAAATCTACCGCAAGACAGTACATAGTTATAAAAATCTACCGCAAAACGTTACATAGTTATATAAATCTACCGCAAAACGGTACATAGTTATATAAATCTACCGCAAGATGGTACATAGTTATATAAATCTACCGCAAAACGGTACATAGTTATAAAAACCTACCGCAAGATGGTACATATTTATATAAATCTACCGCAAAACGGTACATAGTAATATAAATCTACCGCAAGACGGTACATAGTTATATAAATCTACCCAAGACGGTACATAGACATATATATCTACCGCAAAACGGTAGATAGTTATATAAAACTACCGCAAAACGGTACATAGTTATATAAATCTACCACAAGACGGTACATAGTAATATAAATCTACCGCAAGACAGTACATAGTTATATAAATCTACCGCAAGACGGTACATAGTAATATAAATCTACCGCAAGACGGTACATAGTTAAAGAAATCTACCGCAAAACGGTACATAGTTATATAAATCTACCGCAAGACAGTACATAGTTATATAAATCTACAACAAGACAGTTCATAGTTATATAAATCTACCCCAAGACCGTACATAGTTATATAAATCTACCGCAAAACGGTACATAGTTATATGAATCTACCGCAAGACGGTACATAGTAATATATATCTACCGCAAAACGGTAGATAGTTATATAAATCTACCGCAAGACAGTACATAGTTATAAAAATCTACCGCAAGACAGTACATAGTTATAAAAATCTACCGCAAAACGTTACATAGTTATATAAATCTACCGCAAAACGGTACATAGTTATATAAATCTACCGCAAGATGGTACATAGTTATATAAATCTACCGCAAGACGGTACATAGTAATATAAATCTACCGCAAAACGGTACATAGTTATATAAATCTACCGCAACACAGTACATAGTAATATAAATCTACCGCAAAACGGTAGATAGTTATATAAAACTACCGCAAAACGGTACATAGTTATATATATCTACCGCAAAACGGTAGATAGTTATATAAAACTACCGCAAAACGGTACATAGTTATATAAATCTACCCAAGACGGTACATAGTAATATATATCTACCGCAAAACGGTAGATAGTTATATAAAACTACCGCAAAACGGTACATAGTTATATAAATCTACCACAAGACGGTACATAGTAATATAAATCTACCGCAAGACAGTACATAGTTATATAAATCTACCGCAAGACGGTACATAGTAATATAAATCTACCGCAAGACAGTACATAGTTATATAAATCTACCCAAGACGGTACATAGTTATATAAATCTACCGCAAGACGGTACATAGTAATATAAATCTACCGCAAGACAGTACATAGTTATATAAATCTACCGCAAGACAGTATATAGTTATATCAATCTACCCCAAGACAGTACATAGTTATATAAATCTACCGCAAGACGGTACATAGTTATAAAAATATACCGCAAGACGGTACATAGTTATATAAATCTTCCGCAAGACAGTAAGTAGTTATATAAATATACCGCAAGACAGGACATAGTTATATAAATCTACCGCAAGACAGTACATAGTTATATCAATCTACCGCAAGACAGTACATAGTTATAAAAATCTACCGCAAGACGATACATAGTTATAAAAACCTACCGCAAGACAGTACATAGTTATAAAAATCTACCGCAAGACAGTACATAGTTATAAAAATCTACCGCAAGACAGTACATAGTTATAAAAATCTACCGCAAGAGAGTACATAGTTATAAAAATCTACCGCAAGACAGGACATAGTTATATAAATCTACCGGAAGACAGTACATAGTTATATAAATCTACCGCAAGACAGTACATAGTTATATCAATCTACCGCAAGACAGTACATAGTTATAAAAATCTACCGCAAAACGATACATAGTTATAAAAATCTACCGCAAGACAGTACATAGTTATATAAATATACCGCAAGACAGTACATAGTTATATAAATCTACAACAAGACAGTTCATAGTTATATAAATCTACCCCAAGACCGTACATAGTTATAAAAATCTACCGCAAGACAGTACATAGTTATATAAATCTACCGCAAGACGGTACAAAGTCATATAAATCTACCCCAAGACAGTACATAGTTATATAAATCTACCCCAAGACAGTACATAGTTATAAAAATCTACCCCAAGACAGTACATAGTTATATAAATCTACCGCAAGACAGTACATAGTTATATAAATCTACCGCAAGACAGTAAGTAGTTATATAAATCTACCGCAAGACAGTACATTTAAGCATTGAACTGTTACCAAATGGTAGTATACAGTCGATATGAATACAATTTGGGTGACAGATAAATAGAATGTCGCCCGTTAGGGCGACATGAAATATTTATCTGTCACCCAAATTGTATTCATATCGACTGTATACTACCATTTGGTAACAGTTCAATGCGTATATTTACATTGATAATTTTATTTTATTTAGTGTAGCTTAAGTCGCGTTTAAATTTGCCGCTTCTCCTATCACTGACGTCATCAAGTTCAAATACCGGAACAGCCGAAATTTCCAGAAGGAATAATATAGTCCCTCATGTCGTTATCAATAGCAATCACATGAAATGTTTTTTGCACAATTTGGCTTTATACTATATTTTATAAACGTTTGTAGATATCTTCAAATTGTTCACAATTGCATAATTTCTGATTGTTTAAAAATAAAGCCGTTTTTCGGCGCATGATATACGGTTAACATTTAGAAGTGATGCGGCGTTGAATGGGTACTGCACAGGACAGACTCGAGTCCTCGAAAACACTTATGTTTCTATCGACTGGATTTACGTTATTTTCAGAGGAATATCATCTCTTAAATTCTAAATGAACGTCGTCTTGACAGTAGGTGAAAACGATTCCAAGGATATTTCATTATAAACAGAATCTAGTCTAACCGGTCACATTAGTGTCGCTAACTTAGCAGACGATGTTCAACTTCACAGGGGCTCGATTTTGGAGTAAGGTAGGCCTTTGACATCAGTGAATAACCACATAACTATAATTCAGTATGCATACACAACCAGAAACCATGTCGATACTGCCGA
This sequence comes from Pecten maximus, assembly GCF_902652985.1. Lineage (NCBI taxonomy): Eukaryota > Metazoa > Mollusca > Bivalvia > Pectinida > Pectinidae > Pecten > Pecten maximus. The sequence continues at coordinate 1,391,858 of NC_047026.1, read as the reverse complement.
TTTTTCGCAAGATTTTTTTTAAATGCTGGACTTTAAATGTTGTCGTGTCTAGCATTTCTGACAATTCGATAATGAGCCCCTGTGTGACGACAGTGACAATTTTATTACTTCCTATAGATCAGGAATAGAGCTGATAATAATTTTGTGTCGAGTCGGTCGACTTCATTTTTTCTATTATTAAATTTTACTCTCATAACTTGCGTTGCTTTTTTTGTGGTAGTTTACGTAAATAAATGCTTGCATTCGAAATCTCTCCTGGCCGAATGTAACTGGCGGCCATTGTTTTGACCAGCAACGCCTGGGGCTGTATTCCTACTCTGACCGAATCACTGTAAATTGTAGTATACAGTCTCATGAATACAATTTGGTTTACTAACGATATATAGGCAAATGCAACACATAATGTAATGACATGGCAGTATATAGGTTACAATGATCTGTGACATGGCAGTATATAGGTTACAATGATCCATGACATGGCAGTATATAGGTTACAATGATCTATGACATGGCAGTATATAGGTTACAATGATCCATGACATGGCAGTATATAGGTTACAATGATCCATGACATGGCAGTATATAGGTTACAATGATCCATGACATGCCAGTATATAGGTTACAATGATCCATGACATGGCAGTATATAGGTTACAATGATCCATGACATGGCAGTATATAGGTTACAATGATCTATGACATGGCAGTATATAGGTTACAATGATCCATGGCATGCCAGTATATAGGTTACAATGATCCATGACATGCCAGTATATAGGTTACAATGATCTGTGACATGGCAGTATATAGGTTACAATGATCCATGACATGGCAGTATATAGGTTACAATGATCTATGACATGGCAGTATATAGGTTCCAATGATCCATGGCATGGCAGTATATAGGTTACAATGATCCATGACATGCCAGTATATAGGTTACAATGATCTGTGACATGGCAGTATATAGGTTACAATGATCCATGACATGGCAGTATATAGGTTACAATGATCTATGACATGGCAGTATATAGGTTCCAATGATCCATGGCATGGCAGTATATAGGTTACAATGATCCATGACATGGCTGTGTATAAGTAAAAAAAGACGACCTTATAAAGGAAAAACGATTTGCCAAGAAATATACATCTCAAGTAAAATATCATTCCTATTCCTCATTTTCTTTACAAAACCTAATTAATCAGTGTTTGTCGAAAGCAATCCAAATCTATCAACCTTATGGGAGCGTGCCGTTTGATATCATGTCAAAACCGTAGATTGGGGAAGCAGTAATATCACTATCAAGGAATGGTTTATTGATATTATAGTCAACACCGAAGATTGGGGAAGCAGTAGTATCACTATCAAGAAATGGTTTAGTGACATCATTGCCAACAGGACAATCTGTCTGAAATCGTAATGAGCTTTCGGGTAAGGAAACAATTTTGATGTGTACACACCAAACAAAAAACAGAAATCGGACATATTCTTGATAAGGAAAGGAACATTGTGCGTTAGGAACTTAAAAAATGTTTATCAGCGAGGTGTCGATCACTATGAAATACGAAGCTGAAATCCTATTTGAAAGATGATACCATTATCTGGATGTGATTGTAAAGAATTGAAACAAAAGTGTCATTCTAACTGTTGTTATTAAAATATTCCTCAAGGAAAAAAAAAAAAAAAAAAAAAAAACATCATTGAGAACCTCCACGAAATTTCTTGAGGACCAGGTGTGTAAAAAAATAACTATTTTTAATTGATGCAAAATCTGTTTATTAGCTCAAGTTTATTTTTTACACTTTCGAACAGTTTAAAATTGTTCTAGAAGAAAGACATGACATGCTTTTACTGTAATATAACGGACGGCTAAAGATACAGAGGGTCGGCAGTTGTGTTAATCGATATGGAAATCCCTCAATATACAATGGATTTAAAGAACAATGCATGTAATTCACGGATCCTAGAGGCATAGATAGGGAAGGTTTGGTTTGGTTTATTTTGTTTAACGTCCTATTAACAGCTAAGGTCATTTAAGGACGGCCTCCCGTGCGTGCGACATGCATGCGTGTGTTCAGTGCGTATGTGTGTTTTGGGAGGCTGCGGTATATTCGTGTTAAGTCTCCTTGTGATAGGCCGGAACTTTTGCCGATTTATAGTGCTACCTCACTGAAGCATACTGCCGAAGACACCCAGCAGCACACCCCACCCGGTCACATTATACTGACAACGGGCGAACCAGTCGTCGCTGCATTAAAATACACTTGTATTGTCTGATATGTCTTCTCACAATGTCGACTGTATACGATTAGGAAAAGCAAGGCAACGATCAACCAAGATGTTCAGTCTGAAACATTTAAAAATATGAAGAATATCGAGTATTGAATATCAAAATCATTTCACGAACAGCGGCACGTTACTGCTATAATGATGCTCATGATTTTGTAAATAACATTTATTTTGTAAAGATGTATTAAAGGAATTTCTACCACAATACCCTGTGTTATTCAACTCTCAGACCATCAGTTAATCATTACAGCTGTTGATTAACAATCTGTTTATACCACACGTGGTATAAACTCTGTACGCATTTCGATTGGCTAACACGGTGAACTTTGACCCAAGCTGCAATTGTTATTGACGTCATCAATAATCTAATGACGTCACATCATCGGGTCCCGGACGTTACCGGTACACTTTATTTGCATACGCGAAATTATACTTGGCCACGTTTCCCTTTGATTCAAGCCGATATTATTGTGGTAGAAACAGGTCACACGACTCGAAATTGTTGGATATGGAATTTATTTCACACTCGTAAGTTATTTTTTAAAAGTTTCAAAAAACACTCGCTAAAGCTCGTGTCTCTTGTAACTTTTAAAAAATAACTTACTCGTGTGAAATAAATTCCATATCCAACAACCACTCGTTGTGTAACCTCTATTTAACGTCTGCAGGTAGAATGATTGTTTCCCTTTATTTTTTATTTTTTTTTAGGTTTTAAATTATGTTTTTCACAAAATTTAGAGGGATGGACTCTGGGATCCACCGAATCCCATCATGGAACCTCTTTTTGTTATTTCGAAAGAAATCCGGTTGGAGCGAATTTCTCTTTCCCCTGCACAGAAAATTGTACCTTCAATGCAGTGAACAGGAATAAGTGATTTGTCGACAATAAATAAGTTTTTTTAATTAATGAAGTATTTATCACTGACATTATGAGGGCGTATTATGTTATTCACGAGTTCGGCTGAAAACGGCGTCACAAAAGGACTGAGCCGATATGTCTAATATCTAATACTATATTACATACTGGAATGTTATCAATGGAATATTACATATATAGAACTATGTTAGATGAGTTTCATTCCCTAGAATTAAAGAGGCATTCCTTTGTTCGGAAATCAGAAACATGCACAATTTCTATTTATGAAATCTATGAACGAACGATGATTATATCACCTACACGTAATGAAATTAACACCGAAATGTACAAGAAAAGGCGTATCGTATACAAATACCGTATGTCTTTGCGGTAATTAGTGAAACTTCGGGTCCAATTAAAAAAATTCTGGACTTAAATACTCGAAGAACTTTGGTTAATCTTGAGAGTAAAAATGCCGTATTAATGTTAAGATTATAACTTTTAATTCTTGGAAAAAATACTAAAAACTAAACTTTATTCAAACGAAAGAATGCCCCTTGAAGAAACAACTAGGAAATATCGATGCGTTAATGAAAAATTGATTCTATTGAAGATGCCATGTTGTCGAAAAGGGCCCTCTGCACCATCGAGACCCGTCACAGAAATCTAGGTCTCGCCCTCAAAATGATGATTTTTGATGAAATCGGAACCATTTGTTTTTTAAATATCAAACCTGTCGACCGTAAGATCACACTAGTGTTATATAGCTGACATACTTATGATATTGGTAACCACTCAAATTGGGCAAGCAGGAATGTTACTATCAAGAAACGGAAACTTTACCAATCTCCACTATTATATATCCCATTGTATGGGATAAGCGGCTGACGTTATGGATTCTGTGTTGTCCTTGATTTCAAGGTAGTTGCGGTTTACTCGGCCGAAGTTGTCAATATTTTGTTTTTGTCATTTAAATGAAACACATCAGCAGCCTATCTAGATTTTAAATTAAGCTATTATTATTTGTATTGAAGACTTTTATCAAATATTGAAAAAAAAAAATCTTCTTGAATTCAATATTGAGTAGAACTTGGAGGAACATAAACGTCAATATTTATCTAAATGTAAATCCTACATTCCGTGAGGATATTGATGAATTCTACGCTATTTGTATATTTACGTGAATCTCTTTTCATAGATTTGAAAACAACAAAGAATACTGGCACAGTTCTATTAAAATCGATTAAACGAAGACAAAATATAAACGAAACATTGATGGAGTCTACTCTATCCCGTGTCAATACGGACAACAATTAAATATCGTAAACATTGATGGAGTCTACGCCATCCCGTGTCAATACGGACAACAATTAAATATCGCAAACATTGACGGGGTCTACGCCATCCCGTGTCAATACGGACAACAATTAAATATCGCAAACATTGACGGAGTCTACGCCATCCCGTGTCAATACGGACAACAATTAAATATCGCAAACATTGACGGAGTCTACGCCATCCCGTGTCAATACGGACAACAGTTAAATATCGTAAACATTGACGGAGTCTACGCCATCCCGTGTCAATACGGACAACAATTAAATATCGCAAACATTGACGGAGTCTACGCCATCCCGTGTCAATACGGACAACAATTAAATATCGCAAACATTGACGGAGTCTACGCCATCCCGTGTCAATACGGACAACAATTAAATATCGTAAACATTGACGGAGTCTACGCCATCCCGTGTCAATACGGACAACAATTAAATATCGTAAACATTGACGGAGTCTACGCCATCCCGTGTCAATACGGACAACAATTAAATATTGTAAACATTGAACCTTGAATAGATATTGATATTATGTAAGTCCTTCTATCAAAATAACTGACTGCATTATGTGGCCACGTAACCACTTATGTTGTATTTGTTTAATAAACTATTATCCTTTTAAAATTGATATTAAACCATGTTTCATTTAGCAATTTAATTTTTTCTTTAACTATTCTCCATGCAACTGAAATGATTAATTAAGTGAGCAATCTAAAAATCGTCCAGTTTTGTTTCTTTAATCCTACAGGAAGTGGTAATATGGCTGGGAAATAATAGTAAACATTTGTCTCTTTGTAAGAATATCCAAGGAACAACACAACGAGATCTTCTTTCCAACGCGATTTCTTGGTTTGCTTGCTGGGGTTATCGCCCTTTGAAAAGTCAAGATAATTTTAAGACGGGGTCTCCCTGTGGTAGTTGGTGACATTCTCACTGAAAAACATAAGGGAGGCCCGTTACATGCCACAACAGAAATTAGGGTTTCTTTCCCAAGGACACAACAACGACATCAGAGACCGGCCCGTTTCACCGCTACTCGAGAAACACGGGTAGGGGTTCGAATCACGCGCTTCATATCTTCACATGAGATGACCTGTCCGGCACTCCAGCCGACTCACCTATCACGGCCCATTTCTTGAAATTTTACCCTAACATCACGGCATGACCAGTAGCTTAAATATTTAGATTCTCAGAAATTTGAGTAGAATTGATATTTGTGTATCAACTTAAACTTGTTTAAAACAGAATACCTGTATAATAACGAGGCCGTAATTCTAAGTAAAATGCGATATAACAATGGAAAAAATAAACAAAAAATACAGATTTGAAAGGAGACCTTGGAAAACAAGACCAAGTGTTCCACATGAGTAAGCGACTTCTGCTTCATCGACGACACACGCTATACAAATCTAGGTCACGACGACACACGTTATACAAATCTAGGTCACGACGACACACACTATACAAATCTAGGTCACGACGACACACGCTATACAAATCTAGGTCACGACGACACCCGCCATACAAATCTAGGTCACGACGACACACGCCATACAAATCTAGGTCACGACGACACACGCTATACAAATCTAGGTCACGACGACACACGCTATACAAATCTAGGTCACGACGACACACGCTATACAAATCTAGGTCACGACGACACACGCTATACAAATCTAGGTCACGACGACACACGCTATACAAATCTAGGTCACGACGACACACGCTATACAAATCTAGGTCACGACGACACACGCTATACAAATCTAGGTCACGACGACACACGCTATACAAATCTAGGTCACGACGACACACGCTATACAAATCTAGGTCCCGACAACACCCGCCATACAAATCTAGGTCCCGACGACACCCGCCATACAAATCTAGGTCACGACGACACCCGCGATACAAATCTAGGTCCCGACGACACCCGCCATACAAATATAGGTCACGACGCCACATGCCATACAAATATAGGTCACGACGACACCCGTCATACAAATTTAGGTCAAATCCAGTTTAATTTTTCTTGCCGGTCGTTTGTTGTTTTTTGTTGTTGTTTTTTTTTAAAATCTTATTATAGTTTTCTGAAGTAAATGTATGGATTACTTTATCAACGGTCAAACGAATATAAGTAAGCGTCGTATTAACGTCTTTACAGTTACGTCTGCATCAACATTGGCCCAGTGAACCCTCCATATTTTTCACCTACATGTTTTTACTGTTACACTACAAGAATACATCCCTAGCGACCTTTAAGATTGACATCAGTGTTTAATTGACGTAATTGATAGATGAGCGAGCGCCGTATTCCTTCCTATCAATTCATCATTGGTATACTGTCGTATGCATGTTCGATTTAACCAACATAGCGATGTGGCGTACCACCTAGATGATTTTCTCGGACCTTGGTTACAAAGATTTATCATGAAGGAGACTTTAGTAAACCAAAGTTTTTTTTTCAAATTTGACAGTATGCAAGGAACTACAATTTTATGAAATATTTTATGCTAAAAAATAGATCAACAAACTTAACGAAATAGTACCGAAGTCGACGTTTTCATGATCTCTGATGTTGTTAAGCTTCAAAATTACGTGTAGAAGAGGGGCGTACAATGAACTTCCATCTAGTTGTGTTGTACCCGCGGGAATGATGGATGGTAAACTCGTTAAGTAGTCCAAGAGAGATACGCGGCGGAAGTGATTTCTCTGTATTCGGTCGGTCGTTATAGAACGTTAGGATATGTGTTTATAATCACGGCATTCTCCCGGCGGAATAAACAAATCCGTGGCAGACATTTTAAAGCTAGATAGCCCAATACAGACGGGTATATTATATCCAATGATTATGTAATAATGTTTGTATCAAGAGTATTAAATATGAAACCGCTTATCTATATTTCTGTCTGCGTTTGTGAGACGTTTACAATAACCATTGTGATGTTATTCCACTATCTTATACAACGCTAATCCATGTGGATTATGATACAGTCAAACTCCATTAAAGTAAAGCAGTGGTGTTTTGATTTCACGGTGTAACCATAATTTGTCGGTCAAAACGAGATAGAATTGCTAGACATGGTAGAATCCCTTAATGCTACTTGTGTTTCAATAACATATTAATCCCAGTAATAAATTGCCTACTGGACTGATTTAGAATTAAGTGATTAATTTGATATCTTGTTCTATATGATCGATTGGGGGAAGTAAGAAAAGGTCAATGAGTATTCTGATATGTGCTAAAGCCGTAATTCTTCACAAATTGGTTAAAATATTCTTTAATTAACGTTTAATTCTTAAAAGAACAAATTCCTAACACCAAATCTTATAAACTTTGTCAGCCATTAGCTCTGTCACAGCGAGAGGATTACACACAGGACACACAAGATGTTGTCACTCTTCGATGGAGCCAGCATAAATTAAAATCAAATTTAAAAATCTGTCTTTCAGTTTTGTCTTTGTATTTCTGATCTAATTTTACCCTTGTTTCATTGAAGTTGTCCCCGATAACCTATACTCACTTGGAAGTTAATCCTAAAATTCATTGTTTTCTTCTTTATCATGATAATTTCCGAGTATGTCCTTTTCTACGATTCAAGGCGAAAGCAATACCGAAAATATTTACTTTCGTCATTAAAATCATATTATTGGAACAGCCTTTAGGAAAACAACAACAACAAAAAAAAAAACAAAAAAAAACAACAAAAAACCAAAAAAAAAACAAAAAAAACCGAGCATATTCGTGATAAATACTTTCGAGTCCCAGATATGAAAACTCTTTTCAATTCCGTGGATTCGAAAACAATATTTAGCTACTTGAAAGATATCGATCTATTTTATAGACTTTGATGTCTTTTACCTTACTATATATATCACGAAGTTCACATAATCTATTCGTATATATACATATTTTACCATTTTTAACCAACTTTTTTTATTATAATGATCTAAATATACAATACGAATGCTTTTAAAAATGACCAATTTTATCTGATTTTAACATAAAAAATCAAAACGATATCATTGTTTGGCCCTAAATGACCCTAGTTGTCGATGGGCCATAAAACTCAAACAAACAAACAAACAAACAAACAAACAAAGCCTTTAGTTTGAACCTATTTGATTGGTACCATAACAACAAAACGAACATCTAACATGAACAATTTGCCTAGTTAAATGTCTTCACCGTAACAAGCAATGTAAACATTCAATATTTTAGTATATAATCAAATAAAAATGTCATAGGCCTTTTAAAGCCTTCGTTCTATAAATATATTTGGAGGCAAACTTTATCGCGCGGAGGGATATACACGCGTCATTGAAATCCAATGTGTGACGCGGTTAGGATTCGTGGGAGTTCACTGCATTTATTAGTTGCCGATGTTGCATTGGATCTCAGAAGTTGGAAGTTTTTATCAGTAAGAAAATATGAATATATAATTATCAATATAAAAATACTATATATTCAGAGTTGATTTTTACTGTTTAATTATGTAAATGATGACTTTCGAGGCTTTACATATTGTAAAATTAATTTCCTGTAACATAACAGTAAAATATATGTCTGTCACATGTGTTGTACTATTTAGAAGATACGCTATGAGTCATTGTAGTTTAATTAATAAATCTTTTTTATCAAACAATTTTATGACATTATCGAGCGACCGACGACGATGGGACTAGTAGCAGGGACATTCAGAGGCGTTTGAAGTTGAACAGATTTCTTAAATATAAAATTTTATTTATTTCTGTACCAAATATTGAATACATTATAATATAAAATGTTCGTTGTTCAAACACAGTCGCTGTTTTCGTGTTTGAGATAGAATCGCGAAAATAATTTCAAGAACATTAGCTGAAATATTACACTATTTTTCGTTGTTTCTACCATGACACTATCAAAAGTGCTTGAAACCACATCAGAAATGACTCCCGAATGCCTCCCTGTTATACAGAACATGGTTTGGTAGCTGAAAATCATGGTTAACCATTCATCTTAATATTCGTCTCGTGCTTGTAGTTTAATTGTATACCAAACATGCTGTATTTGTTTCATCTGTCATAGAATTGGGTTACAAACACAAATCAGTCCTCATTCTCTGCTATCATGCAATGTCCGGATTTTGGTAGTCCGATCGCAACTGTATGTTCCTGACATATGAGAGCTTCATCCATTGGTTTGGTACAAAGCTGTAGGCGTCGTGTTGAACTCTAAAGTTCGACTGTGGATATTTGAATGATGACAATTTGATACAATTGATTATGGCAGTCTTGTGTATAATAGACACGATCGGCTCTTTGGCAGCAACAAATTTCATCTGAGGTCAAATGGAGTTCTAAATCCTACCAATTAAGTCATCTCAGATCAGATGGGGTCAAACGGAGTTCTATCTTACCAAGTTAGTCATCTTAGGTCAGACGGAGTTCTAAATCTTACCCAGGTAGGATTTCGTTTGTGTGGTGTTCATTCTCTAAAAAAAATATGGTTAAGCTGGCTTTAAGGGAGCTGAGGGCAGAGGGCCAAAAGGGGATAAAGGCAGAGGTTTGTCGTTACACTACTGATGGACTGTACGCCCCCGAGGTTTGTCGTTACACTACTGGTGGACTGTACGTCCCCGAGGTTTGTCGTTAAACTACTGGTGGACTGTACGTCCCCGAGGTTTGTCGTTACACTACTGGTGGACTGTACGTCCCCGAGGTTTGTCGTTACACTACTGGTGGACTGTACGTCCCCGAGGTTTGTCGTTACACTACTGGTGGACTGTACGTCCCCGAGGTTTGTCGTTACACTACTGGTGGACTGTACGTCCCCGAGGTTTGTCGTTAAACTACTGGTGGACTGTACGTCCCCGAGGTTTGTCGTTACACTACTGGTGGACTGTACGTCCCCGAGGTTTGTCGTTACACTACTGGTGGACTGTACGTCCCCGAGGTTTGCCGCTAATCTATATATCAGCTTTAAATTCATGCGGATATTGGCACCAGCTCAGAATATAAATTTGATGATGTTTGAAGGCGCCATACATGTATATTCCCTATTTATAAAATTGATTAATCTAAATTGACAACATATTTCCCTTCTATATCATTAATATTTAGGTAGGCCCTTTCGTCTTTTCCGACTTCACTTCTTGATTACAATGTGGCCCCTAGCATCACCGGTGAGTCGGGGATGGATGGAACTGCCGTATGCCGAAAATTGATATTCCTTGTTCAGAATTGACTATATAACATTAAATTCATGTTAAAGTGTAGATTTTCGTATTTTGTACCAATAAACCACATCATGTATGACTTGTCTGTTTCATCGACACCCACATGTACTTTTAGGTAAAAAATAAATGTTCTCAATATGAGAAACAGGGTAATTAGAATAAACCTAGTACTGATAAGGATAATTAAGACGCAGATCCGAATATCAAACAGGAAAATTATATATAAGATATCAATTTAAAGTCATTTTCCAAAGATAGCAGAATGGCTCATAAAATTCTCCACTGCATCTTAAAATAAATCAAATCAACAAAATCCTTTGACATGATTATAGTTTTTGTTGCTATAGAAACGGAATATTGCTTTGTTAATTATTATAGATGCATTGTCAGACAGTCTGTCATATATTTATATATGATGAAGACCTAGGGGAGAGAACGTCGAGCCTACCTCGTTAGTATAATGTGTTTAGAATGAACTGGAACTGGGAAGGCAATACATTACGAGAAAATCAATCTTTAAACAAAACACTGTATTTATAAATGAAATAAGACATTCCATTATAGAAACCACGACTTTGATGGAGAGAGATAAAATGTAAACCGTTATTTGTTAAACATTATTCATTTTGAGCTGATTCTCTAAATACAATGGAAATATATTTCAAACAATGGTTGACAATAACAATTATCAGCACATTTCATAACAATCTTAGATTTTATTCTTGTTTTTGTGTGTAAAGGGATTTTTATGAAACCATCATCAGGGTTATATGGTATCGGCAAGGAATACTTGTCATACAACCAACAATTTCATATTTCTAATTTTGCTTGAGTGTACGGTATATACACCTTACATCAGATTTATCTTACGGACGTTTTTGTCATTCCTTAAGACGTGTTACTAAATTCAAAATTAGAAATATTGCCACTTCGCCAGTATTAAGAAAACACAATAAGACAATCAGTCTCTGAACACACTTTATAGGCTCCACATGGTTACACGGAAGTCACAACCGAGCGCGATCCCCAAGGGGAGTAACTCTAGACTATTGATTACTAAAGGTCGCGCACCACCAATAAACCACAACCCAACATCCATACATATTGTATGGTGGCGCGGCCTCTCTTCTTCTTTCTGAAGAACAGACTAGTAACAGTACTAAAAGAAAACCCATGGAGTTACCCCGGAAACCCCATAATTATTGTTGTTTACGTAGTATCATAATCATCCAAATACTGTGGACGTCGGATAGTTCGTTTAGGCCTACTCGAGATACCAACTGGTGAAGGAGGAGCTGATATTGCTTCATTTGCGACATCCGGACAGGGTCTCTCTGGAGTGTCATTAACGGAACTTGGGTCATTCAAGTGGGGGTCAGACTCTGGTTGGCCAATGAGTATCGGCATATCATGATGAGGCACACTTAGGGGTACACCTTCTGTGTTTGCGGGCATAGACAGAATGTTTGGAATTTCAACGGGTGTGAAAGGAGGTCGCGGAGTTTGTGGAGTGTACTCCTCAGGATCACTGTCATTGTCTAGAACTTGATGAGGATGCTTCTTTTCAGGTATAGTGCTGGGGACACGGTAACACTCACTAATCTTAACCTTGTATGATGAAGCGCGTAGCTGTTTTCCTGAAAACTTCTTCACAAAACACCACTCTGAACCTTCATTGACAGACACAACAAGGTATCTGTCGCGAGCTTTTGCTTTGTCTTTGTCACTGTACAAGTAAACTAGATCACCCACATTGATGGTAGTGTGAGGAGACAAAGTATTACCACGATGTTTCGCCTTGACGCTGTTAGGGTGATTCGATAAACGACGTTCGTGTTGTTCGATAATCAAGTCTCGGTCGGAGATGGGTAGTTGATCATGTGTGTACTGACTGCGTTGAGTCCACAACTCTCGAGCTGACAGACCTGATCCACGAATACGCGTATTGAGGCGAGCAACTGCAGTTGCTAAGCCAAGATCAGAAACAGGACCACCTCCAGGTTCCTGTCTTAACAGCTCATCTTCCAGCTCACCAATTGCTTTCTCCGCAACAGGGTTTTTATTAGCATTCTTAATCCGGCCAATTTCCAAAGAAATACGGAACCTGCGGAGAGACTCGTCATCGCGCAAAGACACAAATCCTGGGGCAGGGTCAACTCTGATAACTGCGTGAGGACCATCTAGAGGACGTAGTTCAAGAGCTAAACGTAAAAGTCCATCACGAAGTGTGTGACGTTTTTCATCCTCTACCAAGCATGCTGATGTGTAAGATGTAACAGTTTCACGGAGAAGGAGAATTAATTGACGACTACGCTTAAGAATATCTGCCGCAAAGGAGACACCAACTGCATCAGGAGGCTGTTCTGAGGACTGTTGTACTAAGGTCTGTGGCAGCTTCTTGAGCGATGCACACACATGGCACGAATCACAAACCTGACTAATGACAGAGTTCATGTCTAAACCATAGAAATGCCTTTTCGTGACAAGTTGCATTTGGTGTTTTGTTGGATGGTCCAACTTGATATGTAGGGCTGTAATGAGTCCATCTAGTACGGAGCGCGGAACAACTATGAGCTCCTTAGAGGGTTGTAGGGGATCACTACGATGAACAACCACTAAGCCATCCCTTGCAATTGAGGCAACTGACAAATAGCGCTTGACATCTTTAATGTTGGTTAGCTTTTTGGACGGTCGCGTACCTTGTTTCAGATGAGCGTGAGCCCGACGAAGATCTGGACAGTCTGACTGAATAGCCATCCATGCTGATCGAGTAGTGAAAGGAAGTGGCGACACATTATTTATGATATCCTGCACGCACACTGAACGGACCACAGAATCCTCTGTTGTCATGATGAAGTTGCAGATTTGACAATGAGGCTCTTCACATGTAGGAGCATTCCTGCTGGCAAAATCAGACGGTACATTAGCAGAACCGGATAGGTGACGTACACTGACTTGGTATCTGCTGACTGTTGTTAGGAAAGCTGTAACACGAGGGCTGGCCGAGAACTCACCGCGAGCTAGCTTATCAATAGCTTGAACGCATGGTTGACTGTCAGTCAGAATACATGCCTGATGTTTAGACTGTATGATAAATGGACTAAAATGTTTAACAGCTGCGGCAATGCACAAGGCCTCAACCTCACAAGGTAACCAGGTAACTTGATGTTTTCTCAGCTTGGCACTGAAAAACCCAGAAAGGTGAAGCCGGTTCCCACGCATGATGTACAGTGTAGCGCCAATACCATGTTTAGTCACAGAGCCGTCTGTAACGATCCAAAGTACATCGGAAGCAGTTGGTAAGGTAATTGACTTGTTCGTTGATAGGGATGCTTGAGCATGGGAGAATCGTTCTTCCAGTTGATCAGTCCAGTTAATTTTGTCCTTTGACTGTTGACCTGCAACTGCATTTTCTAGGGGTGCTAGGAGATGTGAGCAGTTTGGGATGACGCGGCCCAACATTTTGTAGGCTCCTAGGAAAGAACGGAGTCCAAACACAGTATCTGGCCGCTTGCATGAGGCTAACACAGCAACTCTGTGAGGACTTGCTGATATCTGTCCCTGGGACCAAGTCCATCCAAGTATGTTTGTAGAACGAGGGCAAATGATAGTTTTTGATGGGGACAAGCGAAGGTTACAGCGTTGTAAAGATTCCAGAATACGCGACCAGTTTGCCAATAGCTCGGAAGGGGTAGTGCCACCACAATACAGGTCATCTGCTAACTTGGCCACTATGCCGTCCTGTAGGCAGTCACCGAGAACACGACACATCATTTCCTCCAAGGCTGTTTCAGATCCTGGCATTCCCATCGCGCAGCGCGTGTACACTCTAACCCCTCTGAATGGGGTAGCTACCCCACAATACTTCATAGATGATCTAGACAGTGGGATTTGATAGAAAGCACTTGTCAGGTCTGTTACAATTATATACCGCCATTGGGCAATCCTGCGTAAGGTGGAGTCCACGTCGGGCATCAAAGATGGTTGCGGTTTGCTGTAACGTCCAACGTCCTCAAAAGCTGTCACGAGTCGGAAGCCACCGTTAGGCTTTTTCACGAGGAATGAAGGGTTTAGATATTCTGCTGTGACACCGACATCTTCGGGTTTGCGGAATACACCTTGATTCTCTAGCTCATCAAACTTTTGCTGTAAGGTGACTAGCTTATCACGTGAGTATTGTGGAATCCTGCCCTTTCTCTGTGGCGGTTGCACTGGACCCATGTTTATTTTGGCTTCAAACTGTCCTGCAGCACCATTATAACCTCTGATATCAGGGTTGAAAATATTGTCAAACTGGTTGATCTTGTCACGAAAGGCCTGTTTGATGTCCTCTGGTAATAAATTGTCAGGATCAAGCTTTACCAGGTCTGAATGGGGAGTGCGACATGTACTGGTCGTCTGGACGATAGGGATGGTTTTATCAGAGTCAGACATAGGCGTAGTCTCCATTGTACAATGACCGACTTGACAAAAATGTTCGTGTTTACGAAGTAGCTGTGGCTCCTGGGTATGGTTAGGAATGCGAATAGTGCCTCCAACAGCTTCCACGATGGTCGGACACGGCCAATCTGGTGATGAACTTTTGTGATTGGTGTGAGGCTCTAAGGTTAGTGTGCTCTCGGGGTCAAGGTTATCTGGGATTTTAACTTCCACATAGGAGCCAGGCCAAATGACTGTTGAAGTTGATCCGGCTCTCACAAGATGGGTTTGAGCCCTGCGAACATGGTTTTGAGCTGTATCTGGATGTGCGTTACCATAATGCACTGTACAATCATCGATCTTTATTTCTTGTTTAGCTGGTCGTATGGATATGTCGTTGACACTCATAAATGGGATTCCTGCGAGGATATCAACATCAATGTCGTCCACCACTAGAGCTTCCAAGTGAAGATCACAACCATTCCTTGTCAATGTGAGATGAGTTTCACCAACTATACGAAGTGGTGTGATGCCATCTGCCTGAAGTGCATTTTGGTTACTTTTTTTTATGAAAGCTCCTATTCGTTCGGCGACGGGAGTTTTTATCATACTGACTTCTGCACCGGTGTCCAAAGTAACTTGGATTGGAAAATGTTTGTGGAAGACCTTCATTTGAGGGGACTGCTTAGTGCTGACACGGCGGGTAGACGAAACTGCACGTTGGTTATGGGTTGGACCCACATTGCAATCAACGTCTGCATCAAACTCGGTGTACTCACTTACTTCAGTGTCATCAGCGGCATAATTGTCTGTACAGTAAGCTTGTCGGGCTTTTGTCATGAAGCGCCGGTCCTCTTCAGGTAGGTATTTACATCCGCTCAGGAAATGGTTAGTATTTGGCCGTCCGGCTTGTTTACACAAGGCACAAGTCTTGCTAAATCGCTTATGTTGGAATGACATCGGGCGTAAATCGTTGTTTGCTGGTATACTTCTACGAGGAGCAGTACGCAAAACCTTAGCCTCAGTAGAGGTGTGTATTTCATCTAAAAGGCTGTCGAGGGCCTGTGAGATTTCGGGCTTGAGGGATGCGAGTGTTTGAGAACGCAGAACAGTGCCATAACGCTGTTTCACCAATGATGGAAGGTCTTTATGAATTTCCCTCAGCCATGTCAGTACGATTAAATTTTCCAACGTTGGTGACATTTCTTCGTCAGCTCCTGGGATTTCACCATGGTGGCTTATATTTCCATCAACGTGCAATAAATTGTCCTCGATGAAACTGTTCAAACGTTGGAACAAGTCCTCAGCACGTTCTCCTGCCTCGAGATGGATGTTATTGAAGTCCAAAAAATGAGAGCCTGTGGACTGAAACCCATAGTGCATGCGAATTGCTTGCCATATATTTGTTAATGATGTGGCGGTTTTGACAATGGTGTTCCTCGAAATTATTGGGCAGAAGTTGGCGATTTGACCAAGCATAAGCTCGAGATGAGTCACTTTTTGAGCTGCTGTGCGCCGATTTGCCTCCGGAACAGGTTCGGCGTCGTCGACCATTCCTCGTAATGGGTTATCAGCAGTTTTCTTTAACCAAGTAAACCCGTCTACAAGGAATGCTGCAAAGTTCCTGTCTAGAGATAATGTGTATTGTAAGTTTTGTCGCCATGCTTCAAATGACGTGATCGTCTCTTGTTTGGTAAGTGACCACTGCTTTGGAGCTCTATTCATTGCCATGATGTTAAAATTATTGTACGTACGTGTGTTCAATGACGAATAACAGTTTCCGTACTAACTGTGATTATCTCGCTTCGCTTTGCGGGAGTGTCAATAATACTTTCCTCCATACACTTCGGAAGGTTTAGAGACGTAGATAGGTAATCGCCGCTGCCACCACGCCAGTATTAAGAAAACACAATAAGACAATCAGTCTCTGAACACACTTTATAGGCTCCACATGGTTACACGGAAGTCACAACCGAGCGCGATCCCCAAGGGGAGTAACTCTAGACTATTGATTACTAAAGGTCGCGCACCACCAATAAACCACAACCCAACATCCATACATATTGTATGGTGGCGCTTGTTCTAACTCGTGTCCTGAAATGCTGATGCAAATTCCAATTAATTATGACGACTGCTTATTCCAATGAAAAATCATTATAATAATGCTTAATGATACTATGTACTATCCACTTTTTGTTCCTATGTTCCGATCTTAGAGATTGTCTGCACAGACCAAAATAATTATTTTGTGAATGAAAGAAAGTAAGCAGATAGCCCTCCTCGGTATATTATCATCTCCAGTGAATTACCCGCGGGTTACCTGCTATAAGTACATTATCGAGGGTACCCTCCAAATACCCCCCCCCCCCCCCCCCCCCCCCCCCCAGGTCTAGCCCATTAACATGTAACCGTACGTATTTTCTTGTGAAAACAGCAGTCCTACCGCCGATATTACCCCAGTACTACACATCAAATACAATACGTTAACTGTGGGTAACAAATACAGTCTTCGACGACGCATTACACATGGAAGGAAAGAAAGTTCTCTTTAAAGGAAAAGACATAGTTGTACTGCTAAAAGTATGTTGAATGTTGTTAGTTAAGCTACAGATTCTGGTAACTGGGGTTCGATTAGTTTGGGATATTCGACTTTGACTCGTAGATGGTATTTGTATCTGACAGAAATTGTTAAGTCCACAACTTTTTACGGTTTTTGAAAAACCTTTTGTCAGATAGTCCGCTTCACCAGATAGCCTACCTAAGGCATTTTTAAAATATATGAATTTTATTAAAATTGTATAGCCGGCGGGCATTATACAATAAATTATGGTAAAATGTCATAATAGCTGTTTATACTAATATGCTAAATCAGTTCATACTGTGATACCTGTGATGTGAATCTCTGATAATTGTTCTAATTCATTAAGTTAATAACTGATACCATTGGTTACTCGTCACGTGAACTGGTGATATTAATTTTTTTTTTTCCTTTTTTTTTTCTTAATTTTTAATTTTTAAGACATGTTTAATACATAAATACATTAATAATCACACACACATACATACATCGATTCCAATCGGTATGTTTTTTCACACTATCATTTTCACCATCATCACAAACTATGTCTTTCATCATCATCATCTTCATCATCATCATCATCATCATCATCATCATAATCATCATCAAACTCTCATCATCATTATCATCATCTCTTCATAATATTATTATATCATCATAACATTATCAAACTAATTGAACTGGTGATATTAATGTTAACTTGTTATGATAGCATTTATACTAATTTTAAATCTAGTCGAGAAATACTCATGCTACAAAATACTCGTGTCTAGATATTTCATTTTAAAATTTAATTTTTTCCCCAGGTATAATGTAAAATACATAATCAAAATCGTACACCTTCTCATCAAATTAATCTGCACGACATGTAGAAGACGACGTCTACTAGATTTTAAAATTTTAAAAACCAAATGATTAAAAAAATATGATCAAATCTGTCCGGGTTTGCGTCAGTCTGATTTAAATTCTGACAAACGGATATTAAGCACGAGCACGAAACCGGAATTTATGATCCGGAAATACGTCACTGTTAAACGACCTTTATTAATTAACCTTGAAATAAACGTCATTAAATTATACATAGCTCTTTTACACTAATCTAACCTTTCCGGCTTTGCTAATGATATATTTTTTTACCTAAGTTAAAAAAACCCAGCTGGTATGCACAATTTCATTTATTCTTGTAGGGATTTAGTTGAATATATTAGAACTACAGCTAAACTTTGCATAAAACGATGGCTTGTTTATGTGAAACTGATAATTTGAAAGCGCATCTTAAGTGCACGAATGTGGAAAACTCTAAATGAAATAACGGAGATAGTTAAAATAAAAATATCTTCCAATTTTCTTGCCTCGCATGTCATTTGAAAATAAATGTGATATCTAATTTCATAATTTAATGATCTGGAATATTCGTGATTATCAAAGTTACATTTTAATTCCTTGGATAGCAAGAAACTCAAAATAATTGTTGATGTCAAACTGATAATGCAGTTTGTCATTCAGTAATAGTTTCGATCAATAAAATACAGTCAAACCTGTCTATAAATAATATAGCAGACCACATCCATCATGTTGTATTTTGTAAAATGTTCATCAAATATTCTAGTATGATTAAAAAATGACGATCTAGTGAAGTGGAGAGTTACCTCCCCACCACACTGGCGATCTAGTGAAGTGGAGAGTTACCTCACCACCACACTGGCAATCTAGTGAAGGGGAGAGTTACCTCCTCACCACACTGGCGATCTAGTGAAGGGGAGAGTTACCTCCCCACCACACTGACGATCTAGTGAAGTGGAGAGTTACCTCCCCACCACACTGACGATCTAGTGAAGTGAAGAGTTACCTCCCCACCACACTGACGATCTAGTGAAGTTAAGATTTACCTCCCCACCACACTGACGATCTAGTGAAGTTAAGAGTTACCTCCCCACCACACTGACGATCTAGTGAAGTGGAGAGTTACCTCCCCACCACACTGACGATCTAGTGAAGTTAAGAGTTACCTCCCCACCACACTGACGATCTAGTGAAGTAGAGAGTTACCTCCCCACCACACTGATGATCTAGTGAAATGGAGAGTTACCTCACCACCTTACTGACGATCTAGTGAAGTAGAGAGTTACCTCCCCACTACACTGACGATCTAGTGAAGTTAAGAGTTACCTCCCCACCACACTGACGATCTAGTGAAGTAGAGAGTTACCTCCCCACCACACTGACGATCTAGTGAAGTGGAGAGTTACCAGTTCCCACCACACTGACGATCTAGTGAAATGGAGAGTTACCTCCCCACCACACTGACGATCTAGTGAAGTGGAGAGTTACCTCCCCAATACACTGACGATCTAGTGAAATGGAGAGTTACCTCCCCACCACACTGACGATCTAGTGAAGTTGAGAGTTACCTCCCCACCACACTGACGATCTAGTGAAGTGAAGAGTTACCAGCGTCCCCACCACACTGACGATCTAGTGAAGTTAAGAGTTACCTCCCCACCACACTGACGATCTAGTGAAGTGAAGAGTTACCAGCGTCCCCACCACACTGACGATCTAGTGAAGTGAAGAGTTACCAGCGTCCCCACCACACTGACGATCTAGTGAAGTTAAGAGTTACCTCCCCACCACACTGACGATCTATTGAAGTGTAGAGTAATAAGTTTCCCCACCACATTCCTGTATGCTGACAGATGACTCCATTTACGTTGACATTGATAGATCCAAAACGATTCAATCAATTTTTCTTGGAGACGTGTTGAAATTATGTTTTGAAATATTTTTATTAATTTTTCGCTCCAAATAACTTTCATCTATTGAATTCATAAAGCTGCAGGAGGTATTTTAAAAGTGCAATTATTTAAAGGTGCACATGACTCTGCGTATTTCAAAAAGGTTCAAATCATATTTTATTCTGACTTTAAACTTCACTATGATTAAATTGATTTTCAAAAAAAAAAAAAAAAAAAAAACCCGTCTTAATATTGTAGCAGATACATTGTCAGCCATCTGATACATTCTACCATGTCAAGCCCAGTAATGAATTCCAAGAGTTTCAGTTTGATGAAGAACCATGTGGTGTCTGATTCCGTGTATAATAATACGGCCCTCAGTTTGAGGTTCTGGCATTATGTGACCTTGGCCTAGATTTGTTATGACGGTCGTCGTCGACGGAGCCAGAAATACTTACCGTTCCGATACACCTAGTCTTCGTGGACCCTCCTCCCCCCTCCCCATTTTTTCCTTTTAAACCTAGATCAAGATTCTGTTTATATTTTGCGCTTTTTTTTAGTTTGAATTATGTGTTTGTTTTGATGAAAGTATTCATTTGTTGTTTTTCATTTATCTGTTGTATTGTTAGTTGTTAATCTCATACCATTATAATATACAGAGTATATTGTATGGGTTGCCCATGGATACCATACAAACACGAGTATTAGGGAATAATTTTATTTCATCTGTTACACTCATTTTCATTGGTTGGAAAATTCAGGTTATTTCTTCATAGCCCGAAAAATATTACGTCATTTTTAATGACGTAATACACGTAAACATACTTTTGGGAAATTTTGAAAGCGGCAGTTATTGGTCTGCATGAACCGCTGGTGTAATATTGATGCGCCGCACATTAATCTATTAATTTGTTAAAATAAATTGAATAAATGATGGCTTATGTCTAATAAGCATTGTTTTTAGTTATTACAATAAAATTATAAGCATTATTCTCAATTTATTTTTGGTTTATAAAGTCATAGACAAAAAAAAAAACAAAAAAAAAAAAAAAAAAAAAAAAACGGATGGGCATTCTTTTTCATCTATGAAGAATGCCCATCCGTTTTTTTGTCTATGACTTCATAAACCAAAAATAAATTGAGAATAATGCTTAAATATACCGATAAGTTTTTTATATTCCGGCATGAGAGTGACATATATGTGGTACTCAAAGGTAACCCATTCAGTTGTAATTGATTTTCTTTTAAGTTTATTTTAAGATGAAGAATAAGAAACATGTGTATCTGTTGATAAATTACAAGAATTAGTTTTGACGTCGAATCCGTATGGGGTTACGCTTGACAACATGACAGCGCCATTTTGAATTGGGCTGCTCGACGCATTTTCGGCGTTTTCTGCTGTTACCTGGTAGGATTTGATTTCAAAACTGATGTGAAATGTGTATTTGATTAAAAACTTCAATGTTAACAGCAGATATGCATCAAACTAATATTGTATCCTACCTCCGCTTCATCTGGATCGGAACCGAAAAATCGGCGGTAAATAAAAAGATTGGTCAAATCAAAAATATATATCTTTAATATTGTACATCGTGATGTTAGCAGTAATAATAGCGGTAATGTCAAATGGCTGTCTTTGTCAAATGACCTTATATGTCAAATGACCGTCAATGTCAAATGGCCGTCTCTGTCAAATGACCGTCTATGTCAAATGACCGTCAATGTCAAATGACCGTCTATATAAACGGAAATGTATCAATGGACCACTATTAGCCGGCAGACAAATAGAAACTAAAAGTCATTCATTTGTTCAAACTAGCCAAATATATGTTTACTGTCCGAGACCCAAGAGAACTATTGAGTGTTACCTTGGAAACGAACGTACCGAAGCTTCTCAACGTAGACAAGTATAAATGCACAGACAATAGGGGGTCTGGGGACTCGAGCTACACGGAGAACGCTTGTATATGGTCCGTCGGCATCTTGACAGCTTGTTCACAAGCAAACGCAATGATCTATTCTGAACTTGGTAGATTTCCTCTTCTCATTTTGCGTAAAATACGAATCTTCAAGTACTTGTGTAAATTGTTGAGGTCTAATAACTGTATATTAAGTGCATGTTATCTAGGCTGTGAATCAAATCCACATTGTAAAAATTGGGTAGCTTCAGTTAAACAGGAACTATGTGCCATTGACTTGGCCGAGTACTGGCAGGCGCAGGGTAATTTTAATACTAGGACCTTTCTGACCTTAGTAAAACAACGGCTATTAGACATTTTTAAGCAAGATTGTGAGTCTTTCTTTTTAACCTCGTCCAAATTTAAGGCACATTGTATAAACATATTATTGACTATGTATGTCTGCAACCTTACTTAAGTAAGCCTTTTCCTGTTAAATATAAAAAGGCAATTGTCAAAATACGTTTGTCTTCACATAACCTGTTAATTGAAACTGGACGGCATAGAAAAATTCCTCACAATTTAAGATTTTGTCCTCTCTGTAGAAATGACATAGAAGATGAATACCATTTCATTTTAAAATGTCCCTCCTTTAACGGTCTCAGAATAAAATATATACAGCCTCACTATCGGGTTAATCCCTCTGTCTATAAGTTAATAAATTTACTATTAATGGGCAATGTTAAAGAATTAAGTAATCTGGACAAGTGTTTATACCAAGCATCGCTACAACGTTCTACTCTGTTGGCTTCTAGTAACTAGCAGTTTGATCCATACTATTCATTTCCTTATTGAGTCACACAAACATATATTATATATACAAACATGTGCATACTATAATGTCATATGTGCACCACTCGGAAAGTTTCATGGTCTATCGTTTGTGTCTTTTACCAAATATTTTGTCTGATTCTTAAGTAACACTCGGCATTGCAGGAAGTTGGATTGCCATTTTAAGAAACTATGACATGCCCTACAGTGTAATTTAATAGTTTTACAAATGATATGAAATCTATTTTGAAATGAGATATTTGAATTTTTTTCATTATCACTGGGTATTCAGTATAACACATAGGAATGACTGTCTAAGATTTGAACGAATTGTGTAATGAGTGTATGCGAATTCATTTCTGGTTCTTTAAGATATAAATCTGCCATGTCGAGTAATATTCTGATTTCACATTACCAACAATGATCACGATATGTGAATGTTTGGAATCTGTTATTTAAGATGAATATATTCAACAATCTAAATCATGAGGTGTCACTGTAAAACACGGCGGTCCTCTGAGGCACATATCGCCCGTGCGCGTGAATGAGATAGGATCAAAAACCTTGATGATGATTTCGAAACCAAACTGCGATCCAAGCCATAGATCAAATTCCGTTCTTGAATCTGTCGAGCACGATATATTTTCCACTTTTAAGAACAAGTTAACTCTCATACCGTCACTTTCATAGTCTTGTAGTCCGTGAAGTCATGATATTGTTGTTTTGTTGTCACCCTCCGTCTTTTGTCTGTCCTGTGGAGTCCGTGTGATGATGGTATTGTTGTTTTGTTGTCACCCTCCGTCTTTTGTCCGTCCTGTGGAGTCCGTGTGGTGATGATATTGTTGTTTTGTTGTCACCCCTCCGTCTGTGGTCTGTCCTGTGGAGTCCGTGTGATGATGGTGTTGTTGTTTTGTTGTCACCCTCCGTCTTTTGTCTGTCTTGTGGAGTCCGTGTGGTGATGGTATTGTTGTTTTGTTGTCGACCCTCCGTCTTTTGGTCTGTCCTGTGGAGTCCGTGTGGTGATGATATTGTTGTTTTGTTGTCGACCCTCCATCTGTTGTCTGTCCTGTGGAGTCCGTGTGGTGATGATATTGTTGTTTTGTTGTCACCCTCCGTCTTTTGTCTGTCCTGTGGAGTCCATGTGATTATGATATTGTTGTTTTGTTGTCACCCTCCGTCCGTTGTCTGTCCTGTGGAGTCCGTGTGATTATGATATTGTTGTTTTGTTGTCACCCTCCGTCCGTTGTCTGTCTTGTGGAGTCCGTGTGATTATGATATTGTTGTTTTGTTGTCACCCTCCGTCCGTTGTCTGTCCTGTGGAGTCCGTGTGATTATGATATTGTTGTTTTGTTGTCACCCTCCGTCCGTTGTCTGTCCTGTGGAGTCCGTGTGGTGATGGTATTGTTGTTTTGTTGTCACCCTCTGTCTTTTGTCCGTCCTGTGGAGTCCGTGTGGTGATGATATTGTTGTTTTGTTGTCGACCCTCCATCTGTTGTCTGTCCTGTGGAGTCCGTGTGGTGATGATATTGTTGTTTTGTTGTCACCCTTCGTCTTTTGTCTGTCCTGTGGAGTCCGTGTGGTGATGATATTGTTGTTTTGTTGTCACCCTCCGTCTTTTGTCTGTCCTGTGGAGTCCGTGTGGATGATATTGTTGTTTTGTTGTCACCCTCCGTCTTTTGTCTGTCCTGTGGAGTCCGTGTGGTGATGATATTGTTGTTTTGTTGTCACCCTCCGTCTTTTGTCTGTCCTGTGGAGTCCGTGTGGTGATGATATTGTTGTTTTGTTGTCACCCGTCCGTCCGTGGTCTGTCTTGTGGAGTCCGTGTGGTGATGGTATTGTTGTCACCCTCCGTCTTTTGTCTGTCCTGTGGAGTCCGTGTGATTATGATATTGTTGTTTTGTTGTCACCCTCCGTCCGTTGTCTGTCCTGTGGAGTCCGTGTGGTGATGGTATTGTTGTTTTGTTGTCACCCTCCGTCTTTTGTACGTCCTGTGGAGTCCGTGTGGTGATGATATTGTTGTTTTGTTGTCCCCGTCTTTTGTCTGTCCTGTGGAGTCCGTGTGGTGATGATATTGTTGTTTTGTTGTCACCCTCCATCTTTTGTCTGTCCCGTGGAGTCCGTGTGCTCAATATATTTACCCATATGTTTATTTCATCTCTGTGCCTGATATGACAATGGTTTTCGTCTGTTTATTAAAACACTTCACAGACAAGATATAGGAAATCAAAAACGGAGCTAAATTGTAGCGGAACTAGACTGGGCTGAACGCGGAGTCCAAGTCCTCAGTCCGTCTAGAGTTTGGAGGCCCCAGGTTCGAGTCCCGGTCTGGCCGTTGCATTTTCATCTCCTGTTACATTTGGGGCCCAACTAAATGCATACGGTGGTGATATAGGGGTCTGAATGTTTTTTTGAAGACTTTGTTGAAGGAGGGAGGAAAGAAGCGGAACTTTACTTTGCTGAGCCTCGATTGCCAGGTAGCTCAAATGGTTAGATCGCCCTTGTCGCTGGCTCGAGTCTCAAATTTTAAACATGGATGACCTTCCGTGGTGTTGTCTCCCTGGGGCTGGTTGATTTGTATTCCCATGGAATAACCCTGATACACAAAAGACACACATGTAGTAGTTAAACGTTCATCGAAAATAAAGCCAGAAAAATCGATATTAAGTGTCTTAATTAGGAAAATATTGCACGAAGCCTCCGTCTCATGTTAACATAGCGGAACTGGACAGGTTGATAGCCGATGGCCAGGAAGCCAAACTTAATTGATAAGAATCGGAGTTTCGTGATTTGAGTCACGGTCTAGCCGTTTCGTTTCTTCCCTATTGCATTTGACGTCCACGAAGATATTCCCATGGGTGATGTTATAAGGTCTTAACTGTGTTTTCGAGGCCGAGAACTTTCTTGAAGGAGTGTGGCGGGACTGGACCTAGCTGAACGCCAACGGTCATGATAAATGGAGGTTCCAGATTCATGTTCCTGACTTTTGGCTAAATTCAACTTCTCCTATTAAATAAAATCAGCAATATAAGGAGATATTCAATTGCTTTTAATGTAGTGGTCTTATAATGTTATGTTTGTTAGGTGTAGTGTAGTGGTTTTATAATGAGTTATTTGGAATAAGTCAAAATATTAGGCAAATGTATTTCTCTGAAGTTTGATGCTAAATTTTCGAGGATTTAAAGAAAACGGGGAAAATGGTAAATCAAAAGTATCATAATATTACAATAAATTTGAATCCGCCTTTATGATGCAAAAATATCAACATTTTTTAATAGAGTAATGATAAAAGCATTTGTATCATTTGAATTTCCATTTCCATTTCTAGATCTTTAATAGCTTCTATTTTCTATAATAAGAACGAATGTAAGTTTAGGGATAGCTTACACACGCAACCATCCGCACCTCGACCTTAAATCAATCATGAATTTTTAGTCGACAAGCTCCAAATTAAACCGCTTTCGGCTTCATACTTTTATCTTAATGTTAAATTTTCCTTTTTCAAATTTTAGTTCCCTTGTCAAGCAAAAACTCAATTGTTTCTACGAAAACCGGTAAATGTATATAAAGTAACGTTTTATGTCGTAATTACGACATACTTATCTCCTTATTACGACTTAAAATGTTGTAATTACGACTAATTAATATCGCATTAAAGAGATGATCAAGTCGTAATTACGACATAAGAAGTTTCTTCACTAACCGGCTTCTGTACACATCCTATCTGTTATAAATCAGAAGTATGTTTTCGTTGAGTTGGGAATTATCAGATAAATTGCATCCATACGACCTTCGGAAATCCATCACGTGATTTGTTT
Organism: Pecten maximus; assembly: GCF_902652985.1. NCBI lineage: Eukaryota > Metazoa > Mollusca > Bivalvia > Pectinida > Pectinidae > Pecten > Pecten maximus. The sequence continues at coordinate 1,364,878 of NC_047026.1, read as the reverse complement.
TCCTTTTGGAAACAGTTTATCAGGGGTGGCCAATCTCCGTGTAAAAGAACGCCGTAATACCACTGTCTAATCTTAAAAAAGGGAAATAAAATCTTTGGGAGAAGACATATTGCTAAAGAAGATGGCGACACCATTCTTTAATATGTCTGTTTAATCGTTATCTAGTATTGTTTTTTGTCAGGCTTTCACTATAAAACATTATTTGGGAAGTATTCGTGTTTTTGTTATCTAAATCACATTTTACATAGGAGCTTTTTCGGAAAGAAACCGAAAAAATATGTTCAACTAAACGTCAATACTCTTGACAAACATATGTTACAATACACATGTTGATTTCCTTAGCCCCCATTATCTGTCTAATCCCCATGTCTTAGAAGACAACTGTCAATGGACAGATTTCCTTTGAAAAAACACATTGTTGTTAATAAAAAAACAACAAAAAAACCAACAAAAAAAACGAAAAAACGAAACCCCCCCCCCCCCCCAAAAAAAAAAAACCAACAATAAAACAAACCCACCCCCCCCCCTAAAAAAAACAACAACAAAAACAAGACAACAAAACAACAACTCATTATCATTTCTTTGACACATTTCAACGTCTGCAATGAATTATAGAATTTCATTTGTAAATTTACTTCAAACAATGGAAACTTATGATTGAAATTGCAATGGCAGCAGTAATAACTGTTTTGCATAATATAAATTTACTCGATAGAAGAAGACATTCATATTCTAGACAATGATGTACTATCACAATAAAAGCTAACAAGGAATAATAAAAGGCCGTTGTGTCTGTCCTTTAATACAATTTCAATATCCCGTATAACTATGACGTATGCGTGTATTAGTCTGTCGATGTTGATTTGTTTACACGTAACTCTCAAATAACGTTCATGCATGCAGCAAACCGAGAATGAAAATTTAATTACAGAGAAAATAAAACAATGGAAGTGGATAGAGTTTAGGGTTTATTCTTTATTTGTTAAAGCGCTCTCTCCGATTTTGACATATTCCTGTAAACATGGTTATAACTGGCGAAGATGGCTAAGTATTTCATTATAAGCAGCATTGGTTTATAAATTTGTTTATGATTTAGTGTCAAGGGCACAACATAAAAAAAAAAAAAAAATTGCGATGGGTCGTTTTTCCTCACACAAGACATTATATTAAGAAATTGTCAATACTTGCCTTGTTGAAAATTCAATTAAAAAAACCCCCATAATTTGGGGAAACAAACGCGTCCTTAAATGTTAAATTCAACAACGATGTTCACGATAGTATACCAAAGACCCCCCTTTCATTGATTACATGTTTATTTCACTACAGCTGTTTAATGTCAATAGTTTAGTTTTTTTTAAAGAACAATTTATTTATTTAGCAAAGAAGATATTTGACATGTGACAATGCAATCATTTTTTATTCAATGGAAACATCGCATAAAATGTCACGTGGCAAATATATGGCAGCATTGCAAAGGCTAGTATAGTAAAATGGGTATCCTTTACTCCTATCATAAACCTGAATGTGACAATCTCAGGCATTCTTCTTATACAAATGGATATTCTTTTCTCCTATAATAAACCTAAATGTGATATTCTCGGACATCATTCTTGTACAAATGGATATTCTTTTCTCCTATAATAAACCTAAATGTGATAGTCTCGGCCATCATTCTTGATGGATATTCTTTACTTCTAACGTAAACCTAAATATGACATCGACATCATCGAGATGTTTCTGCCTGGAATCAATATATCAAAATGTTTCCAGAGCATTCTTAGACATTTGTGATGTAACCTATTAATTATATAATTTACTGGCAGCCTTCCATTTTCCCGATGAAGCAAATCTCATTATTTACTAAATGAATTTCCAAAAAATGCATTTTACTCCGCTGACGAAACAATGGAATGGAATCGCAAGACATCGCATTGTGTATATACGTCTATTGGAAAAAAGTCTTGATATTTCTCCAATATCAAATATGAAAATATCATTTGTATACATTTATCAATCATAAATGTAATAGAATATTTCATTAATAACACGGTTGGTGTGCCGTAGTTCTCAGTGGGTGTGTTAAAATGATTTATTGCTTCTGAAATTGATTACGATATGCCTTGTGTAATGACGTGATATTGATATAATTTCCTAATCCCGTCAGCACCGAGGAATGTAAATGGTTACTGTCAGCTGTGGGGTTTGTCTACAAATGCATGTTGCGTTGTTTTCCCCAATTATTAAAATATTTAAGAATTGTACAAAACGAACACAAGGTAATATTATTACCTTTCATTACAAATTTGGAGTTAGATAGAGTAGAAGAAAACTGAATCATACAACCTTCTCGTCCTTCTGGGGCCTAAATTGTTCATATTAGGAGGAGGCGACGGAGGAAAAGACGACAGAAATGTCACAATTGATGTGTAGGTTGTTAGATGTAATACCCCAATAACAGATTTCGTGTTTTTTAATAAATCGGATTTTAGAAGAATCGCCAGGTAGGTACAGACATCTGTATAAAATAAAAGACAAGTCAGTATATGATACCTAGAATATCAGGAGTAGTCAATATTCAGGGTCATCTTGAATGTAAATTAACCTTGTTTGTCTCATGTTAAACACCGTTTGTCTCACTTAAACACCATTTGTCTGATGTTAAATACCATTTGTCTCACTTAAACACCATTTGTCTGATGGTTAACACCATTTGTCTCACTTAAACAGCGTTTGTCTCACTTAAACACCGTTTGTCAAACTTAAACACCGTTCGTCTCATTTAAACACCGTTTGTATCACTTAAACACCGTTTGTCTCACTAAAACACCGTTGGTCTCATTTAAACACCGTTTGTCTCACTTAAACACCGTTTGTCTGATGTTAAACACCGTTCGTCTCACTTAAAGACCGTTTGTTTCATTTAAACACCGTTCGTCTCACTTAAACACCGTTCGTCTCACTTAAACACCGTTCGTCTCACTTAAACACCGTTTGTCTCACTAAAACACCGTTTGTCTCATTTAAACACCGTTCGTCTCACTAAAACACCGTTTGTCTCATTAAACACCGTTTGTCTCACGTAAACACCGTTTGTCTCACTTAAACACCATTTGTCTGATGTTAAATGTCATTTGTCTCACTTAAACACCGTTTGTCTCACTTAAACACCATTTGGCTGATGTTAAACACCATTTGTCTCACTTAAACACCGTTTGTCTCGTGTTAAACACCGTTTGTCTCACTAAAACACCGTTCGTCTCATGCTAAACATCGTTCGTCTCACTTAAACATCGTTCGTCTCACTTAAACACCGTTTGTCTGATGTTAAACACCGTTTGTCTCACTTAAACACCGTTCGTCTCATTTAAACACGGTTTGTCTCACTTAAACACCGTTCGTCTCACTTAAACACCGTTTGTCTCACTTAAACACCGTTTGTCTCACTAAAATACCGTTCGTCTCACTTAAACATCGTTCGTCTCACTTAAACACCGTTCGTCTGATGTTAAACACCGTTTGTCTCACTTAAACACCGTTCGTCTCATTTAAACACGGTTTGTCTCACTTAAACACCGTTCGTCTCACTTAAACACCGTTTGTCTCACTTAAACACCGTTCGTCTCACTTAAACACCGTTTGTCTCACTTAAACACCGTTCGTCTCACTTAAACACCGTTTGTCTCACTTAAACACCGTTCGTCTCACATAAACACCGTTTGTCTCACTTAAACACCGTTCGTCTCATGTTAAACACCGTTTGTCTCACTTAAACACCGTTCGTCTCACTTAAACACCGTTCGTCTCACACAAACACCGTTTGCTATAGTAATATAACAGAAGGGGGTAATAAAGTTTCAAACAATAAAAATAAACGCCAATAAGATTGATTGGTACAAAATCTGACGACCATAAATTACATGATGCAGTCAGAAAGACAAGTTTTATACAGGAGTACATATTTTTCATTTCCATTCATTTTCTTTTCATCTCATTACTTTTGTATGAAATCCACTAAGACTTCTTGAATCATAAGCAGAACCGTCGTCATATGACTCTGACTATTGCGAAGACATTGGTCCCTAAACAAACAAACAAATAAACAAACAAACAAAACTGTTAGCACAATTGTTATTGTTTTGTTCAAGTTGACTCACCAGAATAAAAACACAACTAATGTTTTGTCCCAAGTTAATACCATTATTATCATCCCGTTAACAGCGATGAATTATAAATCATAAACACTGTCAATAGACCTGGACGGTTAATTACGTTAAAGACTCATTGTCTGGGATTCTCTCCTCACCACGAAAACCAGTCTGGTCACATAAGTCCATTATTCTCCTATTTAAAATCTTTACAACTCCAACCTTTGATCGATTGCTAAGGGTATATGCATCATTCTTAGGGAGATTTTAGGAACAACCTCGCGATCAACAAAATTTGACCTCACTGATGGAAATTTAGATTTCTAGCAGCTTTAGAAATGACGTCAGAACTGCACGGTGAGCGTAACCATATCCCGTAATATTGTAACCACGGTTTCGCGGTCGCGCGGTTAATTGTTCACCGATGGAAGCTTTGCCGGAATTGGAATTTTACCTATCTTAAAACGTCATGTCCTAACCATATATCATTTTTGTGAGTGTAACAGGAGAGGAGAAAATATAGCGGCCAGACCGGGGTTCGAACCCGGGACCTCCGAACACTAGCCGGATGCTCTACCAATTGAGCTACCTGGTCACCGATGATCGACCCAGTGCAGTCCCGCTACATGAGTATCTATCATGAACATTGTACTATATTGTCGGTGTATTTATGATAGTTTGGGCATAATCTACATTTAAAGAAATGTTAGATGACTTGGCGAAATCTATTGAACTTTTCATAAATCATAATTCATCATTACGCATTATAAGTAATCAGAAGGAATGTTCATTTCAATGAACGTTCATTAGAGATTGTGACTAATTCGATAATGAACTTTAGAGGGAATTTAGTGCACGTGCATGATAACAAAATATTACCGGAAATATGACAGAATATCACTGAAAAAGAAACATATTTTAAATATGAAAAAAAGATTTTGGTCTCCGCATGTTTAAGAATTCAATAAATAACACATGATTCAATAACTGAATTTTCGATAACGTTGTAGCAAAGCCTGTCATAACAATATAAATAATTTGATTATATTCTGACGCGCCCTCGTGGGAATTGTTCTGATGTAAATGAAAGTCGTGCTCCGACACAGCGCACATTTGACATGTCTCTCCATCACAAGCGATTCTATCTGCATTATCAGAGACGGTGCCAAGTTTTGTTGGCTACGATGTCGATAGCTTCGAAAATTTTATGATTGGTGATTGATGATTGATAATTGAATATTTATGATTTATGATTGATGATCGATGACTAATGATTGATGCTTTTAATTCTATTTTCTGGGCCCTGTACGATAAAATAATCAAATGGAAAAAACACGTTTTAAATAGTTTCTCACTTAATAACGGGTCATTAATATTTAAACTGGAAATCCCAATTTCGACTTTAATAAGATGGCGTCGTTCTACTGTGACGTCATAACCAGACGGTGACGATATAACTAAAATTTATTCTTAACACTGAAATATTCAAAAACCCTTTCTTGCTGCAGCGCCATTGTATAAATGAAGGAACTTCCGTTTCCGGTTAAAGTGCAAAAAACCTGATTTAGCATACTAACAAAACTTTGACTTGTCTTATACGAGAATTGACCAAACTATACTTATCCCACTGTATCACATTGTCGTCCTGGTATAGATAGTTAATAGTATATATATATATCAGTGTAACCACTTGTGTAAGACTTTCCAGTACCTTACGGAATAACGCCCAGTCAGCATTTCTGAAACAACCTAACTGGAGAAAGTTGGACCATTGCCGCAATTACGACTAAGTCTACCAGAATCGTATGTAGGCAATATGATACATTTTGATGTCGGTATTCTTTGCTCTTTTTAATAAAATACAACGATCAGTGGCTCCTTCATTTGAAACAAATAGCTGGATAGTGACATGTAAATCTATCAAATGACAACTGCATTACTTAGTTTTCAAGTTCTGCAGACATGCTTCTAGAATGTGATGGCATGCAACAGACGCTACAGATATCTATCACATTGACAATTCATTATTTTGTACTTAAAATGCATTTTAGTGCATCGAGAACAAAAACGATAAATAGGTTTGAATAAACATTTCTCCACAGACTGTATTTGAAAGTCTGCGTTACTAAAAAAAAACTTGTTTGGGCGCGTGCTGGCAACAGTTCCAACAAGTTCGGTCAGAGTTATTTAAATTTAGTTTTAGATTTAATATTTTCTTCGTGTGCAGTTAAGTGTGAAAATGAACAGTTTTTTTCTTTATAGGATACATCTTACTTTACGGAATGAATTCTTCTCATAATTTCACGATTTTTAGAACCTCATATTCACTCCAATAATCGTCGCGTGCTTGAATTTATTCCTCAGGTACCAGAAAGTAAACCTTGTTTATTCACTTGGTTTTTTTCCCCGTTGGCGTCTCCTTACCGTCTGTCCTCAAGAATCTGGCTGTTGAAAGGACGTTTCAAAATAATGCAAAAAACCTTTTTTACGACAAACTATTGGATTTTCTTTTTATTACATTTCGAATGAGGCCTTAAAGTGCTTTTGAAACGACAACAGACCACGTCAGCTGATCGTGATAAGTGCGCATTTCAATATATATCAATACGCTACAAAAAATAGTTTCCAATTAAAAAATGCATCAACAATAATAAACAAGACCTATAGACTCCAGTTCGTGTTCATTAATACCTAAAACACAATATTTTAGCTACTTTTAATATAAACAATGTAGCTGGATATATACAATGTATATACAGTAAAACTTGTTTATAACGAACTCCAAGGGACCTTGAAATTGAATTCGTTATACAAATAGTTCGTTGTACAAATAAAACGAACGGGAAAAAAAGTTGATAAAAAATTCGTTATACGTGTTAATCCTACTGTAACTAGTGAATTTGTAAGACTAGTACTGTTAAAACAAAGAAGTTAACAAACAGGTAAAGTAACGTTCCTTTAATTACAGATGAAAAATACGGTTTTACTTTTTCGTAAAAAAGTTCAAAATGGACTTTTGCTGAAAACATGCATCAGTTCTTAGAGTAATAAAAGATTGAACAGTGTGCATAGCACTAAAAATATTATCTGAGACATTCGACTGTGCCTCGACGCAATTGTCCACGTTTTCGACTTGGTGAGGCCGATGACCATAATATCATCCTTGTGTTTAAGAGAAGTTCTTAAAGTACTGACAGGGATATCGAAGTCATCTGTGATGTCTTTCTTAGGTTCTTTCCCTTCTCCTACAGCTGTCAATATCATATTTCAGCTCATGTACATTTGTGTATATATACATGTATTATGATTTTAAAACGTAATCCGTCTGGTTTACTGCACCCATGCATGCCGAAACGACTGATGGAAAGTAGTTCCGGCAAAACCATTATATTTTCACTGCAAAATCTTACAATTTCACTGCTCATCACTGCAGTGAAAATATAAGTTTTATCAGTTTGATAATTTTCTATATTTCACAGGCAAAAAATGTACTAAATATAGATTTTTGCTAGGTTTGTATTCGTGTTATACAAAATGTATCTAACGGCCATGAATACATTACCATCTATACAGTACTTGTACCACAACATCACGATATAACATGTGGATGGCCTGTAAATGACATGTATGAAACACACAAAACAACGACTAGAATATTATAATCATTATAATCACATTCCCGGATACTGATTATTCCGTAGGACACTCACACCGAGTGTTATTATCTCCTCAAGAAATACTGACTACATTTGTAGTTTAAACATGATTTTGACTTCTCTTCCAACTCTTATTATAGAATTGCCTTAAACTGAGTTAAGATCGTGTTGACATGGAAAATTTCGGAATTTTTCATTTGTGAAATATCAGTGAATGCCTAGGTACAGATAAGACATTCTGTGATATTTTCAAAATACCAAATAAATTATGTAGTTCTGCTCCAGTTTTACGATTTATCAGATTCTCAGTTAACGTTACTGATACGGACCAGCCTGGTAAAAATGGATTCATAACCTCAAAGAAATCCTTAGAAGCAATTACTTTACTGGCGTAACTCGTTCACAATTAATCATACAATGCAAAGCAAATAAAACTTATAGAATGCAGCAGTGGAAATAAATGACGTGGATTTTGAAGATTTTTAGTTAGACTTTACCATGCATGAAAAACTTCTTTTATAAGAGCAGTCGAGTTTTTAAACTGTGTACGCTATTAACCACCGCTGCGAAAAGGCAAGCGGCGGTGGAAATATATGGTAATGAGCTACTGTAAACGTGGAAATTTACGCGAGGGGGAAATTCACGATAATTACGCGGAGTCCTTTTGATCGCGAAAATCCCCCCACGCGTATTATTTTGATATCAATTTGCGAAATCTCGAACTACAAATGGGTAGATCGATCGCGAAAATTACCCCTACGCGTATAGTTTACATATCGAAATCGCGAAATTAACCCCCCGCGAAAATAGCCACGTTTACAGTAATATGAGCATAGTTCGTTTAAAGTGCTTGGATTCCAATCTCCAACAGACTGTTGGCAAGCCCGTAAAAATCTCTCTTCTATATACACTCGTTGGTTATATGAGTCAAACTATGGAATCTTTATTGGTAACATAGACATTTTTAAATCTCTCCACTTTTGAATATGACGTTGGTCGTAAATTGTCTCAGGCACCTGAACTCAGGGAATACTACAGACTCATATCAGCGGTTTACCAGTTCGTGTAACGTAACCAATAGGGACAGTGTGTTGTGATTGTAATTTCCGCGATTCAATTTTTTTTACTTAGTTCGGAGGCAAAATCAATTGCTTTCATACCTTTATTATTTACATGGGTCGATATTTAGAGACTTGCTTTCTTCGTTAATTTTTCACTGTAGATATCGTCTGCTGTAAGGGGATGTCTTTTTATTGGGATTTTGTGAAAATATTGGGAAATGAGACCACGAAGTTCGAAATTTTGGCTGTAAGTGTGACTTGATTTGATCTAGATCTACATAACATAACATTCTCGTCGAAGAAAAAGAATACGAATCCCATTTTGGAATATCTTAATCTGGTTTTTTACACATTCAATAGTCTCAATGTAAATATGTATCCTGTTGATATTTTGCCCCGTTTCATTAATTTATTTTTAAACTAGAATGATGATATTGTTTACCGACTCAGCATTATTTTTTTATTGTTTTAGAAGCAATTTGCCAATTTGTATAGAGATTTTTCTCTGGAGTCCTGTTGCGATATTAATCACTGCAACATGACTGAATTCAGTGTCGTTATGATTAACACTGGGGAAGAATATTGCTCTCAATAGGATCACTGACAATTAGGCCCTGCCATCATGCAAATCGATATTAACCTGCTAAGTGACTTCATAATAAACATCCCGTTCTCTTCAGAGTGCTATTGTTAAATGCATATATGCGAAGTATTGGAGTGCATGGATTACAACTATTAACCTCAAATAAGGATCACATAACGTTTGATCAACCTAAGGAAATGTTATTATGGAGGGTCGAATACCAAAGTAAATACAATCGTTCGTTGGTTGACGATTTTTGTTGGTATTATAAAGTAGATACTAATTCTGTGCTAAGATATTTACTATAGGGGAATGCTTTTTCCCTGAATTCTATCTGATGTCTCTGGGAAGACCAAGCTCTGATTGTAATTGGGTACTTTCTGGTAGTGAAAGACATCACCGGTATTTCCTGATGGATTAAACATTGTAACGGAAATAGGCATCTGTTCAACAGCTACTTATAAGGATTATTAATAAAGTCTAGACGTCTTTAAAAAAATCAGAAAATATAGATGAATGTACGAAACTTTAACTCAAATTTGATATACATGTAAATTCAAACACGTCCTCGTATTTTTAATCTTTGACATATGACATTTACATCGAAGTCAAATCCAGGAAATACCACCTCCTCAACATGATAACCGGGACGGTGGCCCGGGATGGTGGCTCGGGATGGTGGCTCGGGATGGTGGCAGTTGAACCACCAGGCAATCAGGAGCGTTTAATTAATAATAGATTAACTATAATTTTCTAGATGCCGATTTGACTTCAGCATTTAGAATTGGGTAGCGAAGACATCTCTGAGAATGGTTGCGAGATAAAGGGACATTTTCGTGTGAATATGATATGCAGGCCTCTATTACCAACTAACGATAGTCTCAGTCGTGATGCAGAACATTTGACATTACAACGCTGTCAAGACCCAATCTTTGACCTAGGCACCCTCGTATTCAGGTCAACTGTACTAATGTGATATTCAGTAGAGCTCGTCAAATGTGCTTAATTTTGGACAATGTGATCCGATACATTGTCGTATTTTAGTTTTATTAAGTAAAACCTCCCAAGACCAAGAATCCGAAGATAATTACCTCCTGAATCCACTTAAAACGCATTGCGAACATAAAATAAATAGCCTTTGTTTAAGAAGAATATGTAGTGTAGAAAATGGATTTGATTGTCACAGCAAAGTACACAGTAACAGGGCTGTTCCCGCATTGTATGTAAGACAATGATGAAAAAAAGATTACCAGCTACAGGAAATACATTAGCGAGATGTCTTGGGTAGATCTGTTTACTTAATTATGAAAGTGATTTCTAGAAAAGTGCTTTATTTTATTACAGCTTGTAATATGAGGATATCTCGCTGTAGTTCTTTATTTGCCAGCCTAGATCGGATGCTGGATACTTTTCCCATTTCACTGGTAATGCCGTTTATCACTGCCGCCCCTTATAACGGATATGATGTTACTGATCTGTTTGAAAACATTTTCTACTTTATACTGTTGACGTAAAACACTTCATTTCATTAGAGAATAAATTCATACAGTATAAAGTTTGAACCTTTGGAAAATGCTCCAGCAATTAAATAAAAACCCAACAATTATCTGTTAAATCAATGTTCTGAATTGACAAATGGATCCCTATTACAAGGGACACTTTAAGGCCAGTCCTCGGTAGATCTTGTAATCTTTAACTTTTAGATCCCTTGGGTTTGCCATTACCCTGCAAACCGTGTCTAAATTATTATGCATTATTATATAATGCGTTTGATTTTCCTCAACTATACGCATAAGGTATGTTTTGAACTATTGCACGGCTAAAATGACGATTGCGCGGTCACGTTTGAACTATTGAACACCTATGACGTTTCGGAATTTAGAGAGATGACACTCATGGCGACTTCTAGGCTGACAGGAAAGTCGAGATTTCAGTGGTTCTAAGTGTGTTTTAGTGATTATGTAATAAAACAAATAGATCGCGGCCTCTTGCAATAGAAGAGGGGTCGATTACCAGTACCTCGTGTCAAATATTCTGGACTATTGCACAGACACCCATGATATATTTGGATATTATACGATGTCAGCTATTAAGAATATCCACGTGTAGTCTATATGATTATCAATCGTCAAAATAAATCATGGGGATAATGCCTTTCACATTTTTACACTATATATTCCTTAAGGTCCATTTAAATCTCCCTGGATTTCTGTCATTTTGATCCCCTATCATCACTGACGAGTCCCAGAAGAACGACACAGATGTATGATGTCCCTAGCATCACTGACGAGTCCTAGAAGGATGAAATAGCTGTACGATGTCCCTAGCATCACTGACGAGTCCTAGGAGGACGACACAGCTGTATGATGTTCCTACCATCATCGACAAGTACTAGAGAATGAAACATCTGTATGATGTCTCTAACAACACTGACGAGCCCTCAAAGGACCAAACATCTGTACGATATCCTGGAATCACTGGCGATATCCTAGAAGGACGAAACAGCTGTTTAAAGTCAATATTGTACAGCAGGAAATAAGCGATTTTCAGCAAAAAATGTATTTTTGGTAAAAGCATGAAACTCATCCTGAATTTAATCAATATTGTTACAAAACATTTCAGATAATGACCCATTTAAAAATGGCCTGTTTCCGGTAAAGATCCCTTAAATATTATCAAAATTTGGTTTAAGAAACACAGTTTCATTTGTTTTTCGTCGGTAAAATGATCACTATGAACGTAAACGACATCATTTGCATTTTGTACCTGATCATTTCATGTTTCAGAGACTTCTTCAGGTCCAACTCAGATATAGCAGACGCTTATTTTGTTAAAATCCTGTATTTGAACAACTGAAGAGGACAAATAGAGCAAATGTCAGCTAAGTATCGAGATGGGTTCAGACTATTAGGTGACTGGGTTATGATCAGGAAGGACATCCGTTCTAGCACAGGCGAATGTAATGTTTTTCAAGCACAGCAGATTCTTTTCTGAAAGCCTCTCATTTGACAAAAAACCAGAAGAGCCCATTCGGTTAACGCATGTTCTTTATATAAGACTCTGCATAAGGTAATTATGCAGGATCGTGCCAACCAATCTCCTAAGATGAATGGTCCTAAAGAATAACAAACTTTAAAGCCACTATTCCATCACTGGTTGTTGACGTAAAATGTCTCTTGTATTTTGTGGAAGCGATTCCAGAGGGTAATTTTGAACTATGAATACATGTATTGACCATGTGGATCCCCTGGTTCTTTGCGCTCGACTACTGTGCGCGATGGTTACAAGTACATGTACGGGATATGGTGACGCTTGGAGACAGTAATCCAGACGTGGAAATCAAATTTTATTCGTTTTTTTTTTGTGTGTGCACAAGACCAGTAGAAGGTTATTTTTTCTGCGATAGCCATTGATTACGCTCATGAAAAGAACGATGCTTTTATTTAGTTCGATGGAGTGACAGTGGATTTATTGGGTAGTCCAGTAGCTCTCCGCAGATTGATGGTTGCAGACCCTGAGATGGAAGGGATAACTAAATATTTCAAGAGTGATGTAGCGACTTGTCAGGACAACACTGAGGATAATTCCCACCAAGAACAAAAACTTTTTAAGAAGACTTGTACTTCACACAAAGGATACAGCAACGACACCTGTGAAGGCCACAGTTGGCAAGATTCAGGTTTTGGTTTGTTTTTGCTTAACGTCCTATTAACAGCCAGGGTCATTTAAGGACGTGCCAGGTTTTGGAGGTGGAGGAAAGCCGGAGTACCCGGAGAAAAACCACCGGCCTACAGTCAGTACCTGGCAACTGCCCCACGTAGGTTTCGAACTCGCAACCAAGAGGTGGAGGGCTAGTGATAAAGTGTCGGGACACCTTAACCATTCAGGACCATGGTATAGAGCAATATAGTAAGACAGACTTATCGACAGATAAGTGTTTGTTTTCGATCCAGTGAAGCGAAGCTTTGACCACCAAGACAAACAAAACGTGTTTCTAAAGACAAGAATCGCATAACTAATCTGAAAATCAACTGCTCTTTATTTTTGCGGCTGTATGTTTCATGTCAAAGTGACTTAGATTAATTCTTTACTCACGAGAATCACGAAAATCCCAAATCTTAGAGTATGGATGGAGACATACGTCAATGTGCGAAATCGGATTTGCTGAGTCACTCTGCGCCACAAGTGATGAAGTTCTTGAGGGAATAAAAACATTAATCTTAGACGGAACAGCTATCGGCAGTATGATAAACCTGGTATTGTAATCACGTTTGGTAGCAGTGTACAGTGAAAATGCCCAATTCTGAAAAATATGGCACATGTTTTAGATATGTGAACATTGCCAGTTAACCCTACATATCACCTCTAATAAAGTATATATATTTGTAATCTTTACAACATTTGCAATTTTAATACAGCTCTGAAGGATAAGTAAACTTATTTTTTCTGTGATTTTTCGAGCTGTGAATACCATGGTAACAGCTTAAAAATAGCTCAAAAATTGCAAAATATTATGATATTTGACCCAAAATGACACAATTCTCTACACAATTTTTTTTTTCTGAAACCTATTTTAAATTAAATATCTCTATCCCAAAGACAGAATTAATCTTGTTTTGACATATGTTGTAAATTAAGTTTTCCTGCAATCTTACCTTTTCTGTGGGCTTCCATTTTTCGGTGTAGGCAAAACTAAATTTCCTGTGTAAACACACTTTCGGAAAATCCGGAAATTTAAAATCCGGAATCAATTTATTAATTTTTCTTTTAACAAATGTGAAGCCTGTATGTACTACTTCTTACTGAATATACCAATTATAATGTACATTTATTTTTTTCATTTTTATGCATATCATAATACAGGAGTTATTTGCTTAACAAAAAAATCGCCCATGGCCAGGCTGTCCTACTGTAGTGTGCTACCTTGGTAACAGCAATCATCATGTTCCTTCCTTACAAAGAAAGATAAATGGAAAAGCCTGATCGAGTGGATATAGTGTGGGACGTCTACCTTAGTCTACAAAACAAGTACAGGAAACGACATGCTACAACATTTGTCTGTCTGTGGAAGTTGGAACAAATATTCCTTAAAACTGGCAGATCGTTCTGTGAGTAGACGAAAATAAGTCAAAGGGAGTCGATTCCATTCTAGAGCGGTAATACATTGAAATAACGAATCGTTCTGATTGTGATGACATCAGATGCTGTTTTTCGGGAGTCATCAGTGCAAACGCTTCTGTCACGTCTTCGTCGACCATCCACGTGTCACAAGCTTTTCCCCTTTTTCCAAATGATGATACATTAGCATAACATTTAAATGCGAAGAACGCAGGTAGAGCGAGTCTTAGTGTCTTAGATAAATCAAGTCAGGTGTACATCGAAATCCTTCAATGAGGTCTGTATTCAGAAGAGTATATACAGCAATGTTCGATATTGGTTATTAGGTCCAAAATACATAACAATTGCGGTCATTTAAAAGTAAATAGGATATTCTGTTTTCATAGGCTGTAAACAGAAATATTACATAGCAGAGGTTCTTTAACAGCATACCCTATACTGTTTTTGCGCCAAAGCTTATTTCAGGTGACTACAGGGATCATCCTGAATTTTTCCCAAAAGTAGAACACTCTGTTGATGGATCTTTATCTAATCTGATTCTCAGAACAAGTTTCATGTTTTTACCATAAAATGCAGTATTTTTCTAAAATCTGCTAGACTTAACTAGCACCACCAACTCGATGTCCCTAACACCACTGACGATTTCTAAAAGGAAGAAAAAGTTTTATGACCCCTAACGTCAGTGACGAATCCTAGAAGCATGGAACAGCTGCATTATGTCCCTAACATCACTGACGATTTCTAGAAGGAAGGAAATTTTTTTATGGCGTCCCTAACGTCACTGACGAGTCCTAGAAGGACGAAACAGCTGTATGATGTCTCTAGCATCACTGACGAGTCCTAGAAAGACGAAACAGCAATATGATGTCCCTTACATCAGTGAGGAGTCCTTGAAGAACGGAACAGCTGTATGAACGGAATAGCTGTATGATGTCCCTAACGTCACTGACGAGTCCTAGAAGGAAGAAACAGCTGTATGATGTCCCTAATGTCACTGACGTGTTCCAGGAGGACACAAAAGCCGTACATTTAGTGACATTACAGATACTACCAATATAAGTAACTTGTTTTGGTCATTCCTACATATGTCCAACCTATCTTAGCTGTAGCGTTGCAAATCTATATTATACAAATATATTATGGCTGTCTGTGCAATAGTCCAGAATATTTTACCCTCGGTACTGGTAATTGACCGATTCTCCATTGCTCTCGACCGAATTGTTTTATTACATAATCACTAAAACACACTTAGAATAACTGAATCTCAACTTTCCTGTCAGCTTAGGAGTCGCCATGACTGTCGTCTGGCAGTGTTGACATCTGAGTGATTTAGACGCTTGACTAAATACCGAAACGTCACGGGTGTTCAATAGTTCGCACATGACCAGGCAATATTCATTTTAGTTCAAAATATAGCTTTTGCGTATAGCTAAGGAAAATCCAATACATTATGTAATAAAATAAAGTATAAGATTACATCTACATGTACTCATCCTGAAAACCGTTATCTACGATATTACTTTATATAGATGCTATTAAATTAATTTCATTTCTGACCGACGTATTTGTTCGTTTTCGATTTTCTCCCCTTCTAGGTTTCCATACTGATGACGTACGAATAACTGTATGACTCAGTTGTGTTCATTCTTCGACAAATTTTATGTGGGTTTTCGAACCAATTAATTGAGGTGCAAATTAAAAAAAAAAAAAAAAAATAGAGATAATTTAATGCTCGTACAACGTTGTACTAGCTTCTTAAGATATGTACCAAATACCAAAACAGATGTTCCCTTGATGTATTTCCGTAAAAATATACAGAATATGTAAAACAAGGTTTTTTTATTTTGTCTTCAGTATTTCCGACGATGAATGATCACGTGATACAGTCAATTATTAGTTAGGCTTTCTCCTTCACCTAAATGTTTTAACAATATTTCAGGGTTCTCCATCATGTCATACATATAATAACGTCTGTAGATAAGGTTACAAGCTGTCGGGTAAACATCCTTTCTCCTGTTCATTTACTCTCCATTAAGTCATGTAAATTCAGGAAGACATTTCACGTTTTGTGGTATATTCACGGCTTTGAGATGAGTAAGGTGAGATACCAGACATTGTTAATTCGCCAACTAATAGCTAATACCACTTAATTTGGTTGGGTATTGGACGACCATATTAAGTTACTGATATCGGAAGGGAATTAATTCCTATCTTTTCTTGCGACACGAGCCAGGTTGACACAAAGTGGTATCAATGTCGGACATCCGCAACATCCTTTATTCACTTTTCCTAATCCAGAAATGTCTGCACTTAATGTATATCACGTGATACACGATATATAGTGACGTGTCGTCCATTTAAATCAGAGAAATATAGATGTACAATTTATGGTCACGAACTCTGACTAATGATATACATTGGATCTTTTCTTAATTCTCGTCCAGGCTCATAATATATTTATAATATCATAACATATTTATTATATCATAATGCATTTATTTATACCAAAATGTATCATAATGTATTTATTCATACCATAATGTATTCATTATATCATGATATATTCATTATATCATAATGTATTTATCATATCATAATGTATTTATTACATATTCCTCATCTACGTCATATGCATCTTTTGTGTTTTTCGTCATTCCCTTTTTCGTCATGTTGTTCATCTACAGTAGTATCATTCGTGGCGTTCTCAAAGAGTCGGCACACATTGAGGAAATAAATCCCTTTGATGGGACAGCCTTTGATTTCGCAGGAATTTCCAGTGGGTTACCGCTGTTGTCACGGGCAACCGACTAAACAATGACAGCTAACGACATAGCCCCACTGATAATTTGCTTATACAACGATTATTTCAGCACTGTTATCAATTTCAAATACTATCATTCCAATATTTATGTAATATTTACCAAGTTTAAGATTTGATAACAATATCTTTCAAAAATGTGCAAAATGACCCTTTGAGCTCTGATCAATGTATTACTACGCAGCAGCCTTAATGCCAATGTCAACACTGGGATATATCATACATTGGGGTTAGTAGTAACATATAGGTTCAGTGCAGTGGGATATCAATATTTACACATATGCATTTAATAACAACTTGTAAACAAATATGCGTAGAAATACATCATTTTTCATTGCATTTGTCCATGGTATGATAGTGTTTTCGTTTTTCTTTTTAAATTCCAATGATGTCCTTGGGTGTTGGCATTTTGTCTGATAGAAGTCTATTAATTTGATATAAAGATGAATGATTGTGACAGTTCCAGTTAAGTTTATATACGTGATCCTTCCTTTGTTGCAGGTCGCGTCATACCATTCCTAGAACTACTTTTCACCCACGCATCTATCCTCATCATGTTGGGGGTCAGTTTCGGGAGATACTACGCCGTCTGCCGTCCGTTAAAGAGTTATTCGACGTGTGGACGGAGCCGGACGATCATCATGATGGCGTGTATGTGGGGAGTGGCGGCCATCTTTGCCATCCCAATGTTGATAATCGCCCACGTGGAGACAGCAACATTTCACCGTGACGGCGCACGTATCGAAGTCTGTCGAACGCACATATTCCTCATCTGGCACTATGCCTACGTCATATGCATCTTCTGTGTGTTTTTCGTCATTCCCTTTTTCGTCATGCTGTTCATCTACAGTAGCATCATTCACGGCGTTCTCAAAGAGTCGGCACACATTGAGGAAAACTCGAATTCAAAGAGCTTCCGTCGAACTTCTCTCCGGAATCAGAGACAGATAGTTTGTATGTTGTTTGTTATCGTTGTGGTGTTCTTCTTGTGCACTCTGCCGTTACGTATACTTATTTTCTGGTTCGCGTTCACGGACGCCAAACATATTCAGAATCTTGGACTGGAGGGATACCTTAATCTGATATGGTGTGGCCGTGTGTTCCAGTATCTCAACAGCGCCATCAACCCAATTATATACAGTGCATTCTCGTCAAAATTCCGCTGGGCGTTTAAATGTATTCTTGGTTTAAAGAAAAGAGAGGAGTTGTCGTGGTCACGAACAAGTCAAAGGACCTACGCTTCAGCTCACTACAGTTTTATAAAACAAAGTAAACAACGAGAGCAGAAAGAGCAGTACATGTAATGACTAGACGATCACTTGCATACACCATGCCTTAGTGTACATTATAGGGACCACGGAACCAAATGATTTCCCATAGACGGTAATGTTAACGTTTACCACTGTCCTGCTTAAATGGAGTATTCAACACTGGTCCACTAGCCATAATTTTGAAGAATGTCATCTTGGAAACCTGTAAATAGAATGATTTAAAATTCTACCAATTTGATTTTTTTTTTTATATGGGGGCCACCATCTTGTATTGAATTCAACACCTAAAATGCATGTACATTTACTACAAAATACACACTTAATTAACTCCCCCCGACAAAAACAGACTAGAAAAAAAAAAAAAAAAAATCCTATATATTTTACATCTACATGTATTGCCCAGCCAACACATACAACTTTGGAAACTTCTCTCACCTAAATATCCAATCAGTAGGCCCCGATGTATTCACCTTCCTATTAAATCTTCACTGCCCAAACGGGGAAAACCCAGAATCTATTTTTGATTTGGTTCTGTGGTCCCTATACACATGTATGTGGTGTGTTAAGTTCTTACTGCGGTTAGTAAACTATGCGTAATCAGTTGTTTATACTTTACGTTTAGTGATGTGTGAGATGAAAAAATCTATATACTTAAAACTAACTTATCTTGACGCACTGGCATATTATATATATACACAAGCATATTATACCTCTCCTCTCGACAAGAGCTGATTTGCGCAATAATGAATTATGCCACCAAGAATATAGCAATAAAAATAAATATACAATAAAATTTGCGAAATCTTTCTTTGTCAATGTTTTAAAAATGACTTATTTATCTGCTATATGAAACATTATACAGCGACGAGTGATCTTAGCGCATTCATTAGTTTAGCTCAATACGTTCGAAGCGAAAAAAACATTCTACTGAAATGCATTCATTTACAGCAACAATTTTCATGTTTTCGCTCACAAGAAATCTGAATCATTCCATTCGGCAACCTTAAATATCCCCGTAATACAATCATCTTAAAAGAACCTCTGGCCTATATTATCATCGAGGTATTGATATATCTACTGCTTTTTCCTTATAGTAATGTCTTTATACTTTTGCCTATATTTTAATAATATCGAAATTCCGGACAAACTTTCTTGTTCATGTTCTATGTCTTGAACTCGTCATGACAATTAGAACTTTATGAAGAATACCACGTGAGTTATCTATTGTGTTTCTCACTCATAAGTCGTGCCACGAGGATCGTAATACAACAATACTAGGTCAATACACGAAATCTCAAATTTATAATCATGGTTTCGGACTAAATACATTGTATAGTAGCATTGACAGGTGTTAATCATTATAATCGATACCCTGTTCACAACGGCACTTGTCTATATCGATCTAGAGGTTATAAGTGTAGCTTCAATACATTTGGCTCTTATAGACAGGTACTCTTATAGACAGGTACACTTAAAGACAGGTACTCTTATAGACAGGAACTCTTATAGACAGGTACTCCTATAGACAGGTACTCTTATAGAAAGGTACTCTTATAGACAGGTACTTTTATAGACCGGTACACTTAAAGACAGGTACTCTTATAGACAGGTACTCTTATAGAAAGGTACTCTTATAGACAGGTACACTTAAAGACAGGTACTCTTATAGACATGTACCCTTATAGAAAGGTACTCTTATAGACAGATACTCTTATAGACAGATACTCTTATAGACAGGTACTCTTATAGACAGGTACACTTAAAGACAGGTACCCTTATAGAAAGGTACTCTTATAGACAGGTACACTTAAAGACAGGTACTCTTATAGACATGTACCCTTATAGAAAGGTACTCTTATAGACAGATACTCTTATAGACAGATACTCTTATAGACAGGTACTCTTATAGACAGGTACACTTAAAGACAGGTACTCTTATAGAAAGGTACTCTTATAGACAGGTACACTTAAAGACAGGTACTCTTATAGACAGGAACTCTTATAGACAGGTACTCTTATAGACAGGTACTCTTATAGACAGGTACACTTAAAGACAGGTACTCTTATAGACAGGTACACTTAAAGAAAGGTACGCTTAAAGACAGGTACTCTTATAGACAGGTACTCTTATCGAAAGGTAATCTTATAGACAGGTACACTTAAAGACAGGTACTCTTATAGACAGGTACTCTTATAGACAGATACTCTTATAGACAGATACTCTTATAGACAGATACTCTTATAGAAAGGTACCCTTATAGACAGATACTCTTATAGACAGATACTCTTATAGACAGATACTCTTATAGACAGATACTCTTATAGACAGATACTCTTATAGACAGATACTCTTATAGACAGATACTCTTATAGACAGGTACTCTTATAGAAAGGTACCCTTATAGACAGGTACTCTTATCGAAAGGTACCCTTATAGAAAGGTACTCTTATAGACAGGTACTCGTATAGACAGGTACTCCTATAGACAGGTACTCTTATAGACAGATACTATTATAGACAGGTACTCTTATAGACAGATACTCTTATAGACAGGTACTCTTATAGACAGGTACTCTTATAGACAGGTACTCCAATATACAGGTACTCCTATAGACAGGTACTCTTAATGACAGGTACCCTTATAGACAGGTACTCTTATAGACAGGTACTCTTATAGACAGGTACACTTAAAGACAGGTACTCTTATAGACAGATACCCTTATAGACAGTTACTCTTATAGACAGGTACTCGTATAGACAGATACTCTTATAGAAAGGTACTCTTAAAGACAGGTACTGTTATAGACATACACACTTATAGACAGGTACTCCTATAGACAGGTACTCTTATAGACAGGTACTCCTATACACAGGTACTCTTATAGACAGGTAGTCTTATATACAGGTAGTCTTATAGACAGGTAGTCTTATAGACAGGTACTCGTATAGACAGGTACTGTTATAGACATATACACTTATAGACAGGTACTCCTATAGACAGGTACTCTTATAGACAGGTACTCTTATAGACAGGTACTCTTATAGACAGGTACTCTTATAGACAGGTACTCTTATAGACAGGTACTCGTATAGAAAGGTACTCTTATAGACAGGTACACTTATAGACAGGTACTCTTATAGACAGACACTCTTATAGACAGGTACTCTTATAGACAGGTACTCTTATAGACAGGTACTCTTATAGACAGGTACTCTTATAGACAGATACTCTTATAGACAGGTACTCTTATAGACAGGTACTCTTATAGACAGGTACTCTTATAGACAGGTACTCTTATAGACAGGTACTCTTATAGACAGGTACTCTTATAGACATACACACTTATAGACAGGTACTCCTATAGACAGGTACTCTTATAGACAGACACTCTTATAGACAGGTACTCTTATAGACAGGTACTCTTATAGACAGATACTCTTATAGACAGATACTCTTATAGACAGGTACACTTATAGACAGATACTCTTATAGACAGGTACACTTATAGACAGATACTCTTATAGACAGATACTCTTATAGACAGGTACTCTTATAGACAGACACTCTTATAGACAGGTACACTTATAGACAGGTACACTTATAGACAGATACTATTATAGACAGGTACACTTATAGACAGATACTCTTATAGACAGATACTCTTATAGACAGGTACTCTTATAGACAGACACTCTTATAGACAGGTACTCTTATAGACAGGTACTCTTATAGACAGGTACTCTTATAGACAGATACTCTTATAGACAGGTACTCTTATAGACAGGTACTCTTATAGACAGATACTCTTATAGACAGATACTCTTATAGACAGATACTCTTATAGACAGACACTCTTATAGATAGGTACTCGTATAGATAGGTACTCTTATAGACAGGTACTCCTATAGACAGGTACTACTATATACAGGTACCCGTATCGATAGGTACTCTTATAGACAGGTACTCGTATAGACAGGTACTCTTATAGACAGGTACCACTATAGACAGGTACCACTATAGACAGGTACTCTTATAGACAGGTACTCTTATAGACAGGTACTCTTATAGATAGGTACTCGTATAGATAGGTACTCTTATAGACAGGTACTCCTATAGACAGGTACTACTATATACAGGTACCCGTATCGATAGGTACTCTTATAGACAGGTACTCGTATAGACAGGTACTCTTATAGACAGGTACCACTATAGACAGGTACTCTTATAGACAGGTACTCTTATAGACAGGTACTGTTATAGACAGGTACTCCTATAGAAAGGTACTCGTATAGACAGGTACCCTTATAGACAGGTACTCTTATAGATAGGTACTCGTATAGACAAGTACTCCTATAGACAGATACTCTTATAGACAGGTACTCTTATAGACAGGTACTCCTATAGACAGGTACTGTTATAGACAGGTACTCTTATAGACAGATACTCTTATAGACAGGTACTCTTATAGACAGGTACTCTTATAGACAGGTACTGTTATAGACATATACACTTATAGACAGGTACTCTTATAGACAGGTACTCTTATAGACAGGTACTCTTATAGACGGATACTCTTATAGACAGGTACCCTTATAGACAGGTACCCTTATAGACAGGTACTCTTATAGACGGATACTCTTATAGACAGGTACTGTTATAGACAGGTACTGTTATAGACAGGTACTCTTATAGACAGGTACCCTTATAGACAGGAACTCTTATAGACAGATACTCTTATAGACAGATACTCTTATAGACAGGTACTCTTTTAGACAGGTACTCTTATATACAGGTACTCTTATAGACAGGTACTCTTATAGACAGGAACTCTTATAGACAGGTACTGTTATAGACAGGTACTGTTATAGACAGGTACTGTTATAGACAGGTACTCTTATAGACAGATACTCTTATAGACAGGTACTCTTATAGACAGGTACTCTTATAGACAGGTACTGTTATAGACAGGTACTGTTATAGACAGGTACTCCTATAGAAAGGTACTCGTATAGACAGGTACTCTTATAGACAGGTACTCTTATAGAAAGGTACTCGTATAGACAGGTACTGTTATAGACAGATACTCTTATAGACAGGTACTCTTATAGACAGATACTCTTATAGACAGGTACTCCTATAGACAGGTACTCTTATAGACAAGTACTTTTATGTACAGCTACAAGGAGAGAAACTTTACAATACCTAAAACTTCTTTTTGCGGAGTACGAAACTTATACTTTTTTGCTATATTTCAACGTTAACCTCAGAATTTCAATATTTGCCCTCTTTTTAACAGGGACTAGTAAAATACGTACGTTACACCTTCAGTATCGAGGTGCAGAAAGTGAAAGTGAAACAGTAATTGAATTATCGAAGCAAAACAATTAGCTGTGATAACCCGTTGGACTTTAACTTGTGGTTATCGGCTCAAAAACTTTTGTATATCTTATTCCTTAATTCTATGGTTACAGAAACATCGAACATGTAATACCGCAATCAGTAACAGTGATATAAAGGAACTAAAATGTTACGCGTGAAAAATTGTGTAGATATTATTGGAACACATTTTACAGGCATAGAAATTTCTGTGAACAGATGGACGAATGGATGGAGCCTAATTTAGAATCCCCAACAAATGCTTTTCGCGGAAGATAATGAAAAAAGAAGATTGAACTGGTTTATTGTAATAAGACCAGGGTGATTAATGAACACAGCAAGGACCGAAGTAGGGGATACCTAGCGGGCGACTGAGGAAACTCAAACTTAGTCGACAGAAATATCAAACTCTTGATGGGGAGAAGCAGTAGTCCTGGTATTAAAGTTTAATTCTAAGTTAGTATTAAACCAAATGTAAAACACCGAGGTTCGCCCTGTCTAAGTTAGTATTAAACCAAATGTAAAACACCGAGGTTCGCCCTGTCTAAGTTAGTATTAAACCAAATGTAAAACACCGAGGTTCGCCCTGTGTAAGTTAGTATTAAACCAAATGTAAAACACCGAGGTTCGCCCTGTGTAAGTTAGTATTAAACCAAATGTAAAACACCGAGGTTCGTCCTGTCTAAGTTAGTATTAAACCAAATGTAAAACACCGAGGTTTGTCCTGTCTAAGTTAGTATTAAACCAAATGTAAAACACCGAGGTTTGTCCTGTCTAAGTTAGTATTAAACCAAATGTAAAACACCGAGGTTCGTCCTGTCTAAGTTAGTATTAAACCAAATGTAAAACACCGAGGTTCGCCCTGTGTAAGTTAGTATTAAACCAAATGTAAAACACCGAGGTTCGCCCTGTGTAAGTTAGTATTAAACCAAATGTAAAACACCGAGGTTCGTCCTGTCTAAGTTAGTATTAAACCAAATGTAAAACACCGAGGTTTGTCCTGTCTAAGTTAGTATTAAACCAAATGTAAAACACCGAGGTTTGTCCTGTCTAAGTTAGTATTAAACCAAATGTAAAACACCGAGGTTCGCCCTGTCTAAGTTAGTATTAAACCAAATGTAAAACACCGAGGTTCGCCCTGTGTAAGTTAGTATTAAACCAAATGTAAAACACCGAGGTTCGCCCTGTGTAAGTTAGTATTAAACCAAATGTAAAACACCGAGGTTCGCCCTGTGTAAGTTAGTATTAAACCAAATGTAAAACACCGAGGTTCGTCCTGTCTAAGTTAGTATTAAACCCAATGTAAAACACCGAGGTTTGTCCTGTCTAAGTTAGTATTAAACCAAATGTAAAACACCGAGGTTTGTCCTGTGTAACCACTTCACCTCGCGACCCTACACGCATGTTTTGATCTGCTATAGTTTAGAAGATGTTTATTGTTCCAATACGTTCTATGAACAGGTTTGTTCAGAGTGCCTAGTCTGTTAAAAAATATTCTGAAACAATTCTATTCACTTAAAATGAAAATGAATCGGCAGTGAAATATATGATTTTATTACGAACATGTACTTGGAGAAACTATTTTCGATGGAAAAACTTTACTAACAAGGCATATACGTCTCTACAATGCCACGTTTTCTTGCGTGATCACGTGATCTAAAGAATGACGTCATGCCACGTCCCTTGATTTTTTTCTAACATGACGTTGATTTGAAGCGTTAACTCTGACTGCATTGATTTCCTGGTGTCTGGTTTGCCTTTGATTTGACAAGGACATATTTTCTTTTCAAAATAATGTAGATTATTGAAAATATCCGAGAGTCAGGTATTACAGTTCACATGAACATTATTCAGTCAGTGAGGATGGGTGTATTATATATTATCGAAGTTACTATATCAAAAACATTGCATTACTATACCAGAAAAAATTGTGTTTGTACAAGTCAATTAAAAATGTGACACAGCCTTACTATCAGAAGTGACGTCATTACATTGTGATGCCAACAATATATTACTAATATTTGTTTTTAATAATAAAACATATAATATGGAGCATTCAATTCTTGTCATTATAATATCATATATATATATATATAGCTTAGAAACACAAATGACGAAGGAAGACAACTTTTTGACTCGTGCCCTGACCGGGCCTCGAACTCACGATCTACGGCACCCAATCGCCTAGCCAGAAATATCCGCAGCCTATACCGCTGCGCCACATCGGCGTTCTAGAAAAGAACGTTTCAATGGCGCAGTGATAGTCGGCCCGATACCCTGACATGATCATTGTGGAAGTCGTCTATAAGATGATATAGAATACCTGGATCGCTATGTATTTACATACATGGATACGAATTGTACATATATTATATATATTTCTCTCGGTACAACTGCGACAGGAAATTCAAATCTTTATCTTCGGATCACCAACACATAGTGTATATGATACATTGTGCTAATAAATAGATATAGCTTAGATATATATTCTAAATAAGATTTTATGAAATGAGTCTTAGAAATTTTTATTTTAACCTTGGTGAGCAAACAATTCGAGTCGAGTTGCTAAAAATGTCATAATTTTGAAATAAAACTTAAGACTGTTTTTACGACATAACGAGAAATCTTACATTTTGACAGGATCAAAAAGTTAAATTCGGAGGAAAATTCAAACGGAAGAAACCATGTTGTTGCGCCATAGATAACGCCATTGTCTATTATGACATCACTAGGGGCCGCTTTCCAATCATTTTTATTAATTTTTCTCATGATATATGACTTACAATAATGTGTTAAATGAACTGGTTTAAAAACACGAGAAATATTCAAAATGTATTGAACTGAATAACTTCTACAATATAAAAAGTAATTTAATAAGAAATCAGGGCTTATCAAATGGACGTACACTATCACTTTATCCACATTGCCTTAAAGCTTCTGACTTTCACAACGAATTTATGTCCGCTATAGACACGTGACAACACTCTATTGTATATTCTATCCGCTGAATGTGGGTCAGCTATTGTTCTCTCCGAAAAATCTACAGCAATGGAACGTTCATATTATCAATATCAATTTTCATCTTACCTTTTAGCCATCATATCAAGTGACATCAAAGATGTGAATGAACCAGCAAACAGAATCCTAGGCACGTATCAAAACGTACCAGTACATCATATTTGTGTTTGAATAATATAATTAATATATCACAATAGAGATATCTAAATTCAAATATCTGTCTTTCTAAGAGAGATGCGGGCGTTAGGTGTCCTTTATGCCATAGGAGTAGGATGGCTAAGCGTCCGCCCTCAGTTATTGATTTAGGAGTAATAGAATCTTTACTTTGTAGACGAAATAGAGTAATTACTTTGAGGACGTGACTTTATCTGGCAAGTGTCAACGCCGAAACTTGAGAAAGTTAAGTAAATTGGTTATTTTGTTTTTATTAATCATTAACGCTAATCTCTTTTTCAATTCATTTTAGTTAAAATCGCAGTTGTATTTCATTTTGAATTTATTTCGCTACATAACTGGATAGATAGAAGCAACATCACGTTAGATATAAATCATTTGCTACCACAATACGATGTGTTATTCCACTCTCAGACCATCAGTTAATCATTACAGCTGTTGATTAACAATCTGTTTATACCACATGTGGTATAAACTCTGTACGCATTTTGATTGGCTAACACGGTGAACTTTGACCCAAGCTGCAATTGTTATTGACGTCATCAATAATCTAATGACGTCACATCACCGGTTCCTGGACGTCACCGGTACACTTTATTTGCATACGCGAAATTATACTTGGCCAAGTTTCCCTTTGATTCAAGCCGATATTATTGTGGTAGAAACAGGTCACACGACTCGAAATTGTTGGATATGGAATTTATTTCACACTCGTAAGTTATTTCTTAAAAGTTGCAAAAAACACTCGCTAAAGCTCGTGTCTTTTGTAACTTTTAGAAAATAACTTACTCGTGTGAAATAAATTCCATATCCAACAACCACTCGTTGTGTAACCTCTATGTATCGCTCGATTCACCACACTTCAGAAATAAACCATATTTCGCTCGATTCACCCACACCGAAGATATAAGTATATATTTGTAATATATTTTAATGTAATTATCAAGGATAAATAAACTTATCATTTTTTTTTTTTTTTTTTTTTACATATTTCCGACCCATGAAAACCAAGGTAACCACGTCAAAAAACTTTAAAAATTGCAAACATTTGATGTATCATGAATTTTGATCCAAAATGTCACAATTCCAAACACTTTTATTTCTGAAACCTATTTGAAATTGTCAATCTTGTTTTGACATATGTTCATCATTAAGTTTTTTTCTGCTCTCTTACTGTACCCGGTCTGAGCTGTCCTAATTTTCTCTGTTGGCAAAACTAAATTTCTGGTGCAAACACATTGTCGGAAAATTCGAAAATTTATAATTTCCAACCATTTTTTCTTCTACAACCTCATAATCACTGCTTTGTGTATACTTCTTTTGTCGGCATCTGTGAAGATTAGCTCTAATCTAAATGCTTGGGTGGATATATAGATATGTAAATCTGATCCTCTACGGGGAATAGAGAGAGAGCGCGAGATGAGCGCGCGAGAGCGTAGAGTATCGAGAGAGCTCTCTCTAGCTATCGCTGTCCTCCCGCACTCTCCCCCCCTCCTCTCTCTCTCTCTCTCTCTCTCTCTCTCTCTCTCTCTCTCTCTCTCTCTCCTCTGCTATTAAAATTTGTAAAGATAAATTATGCCCATCCGGTTGTAATGATTATTAATAATTTTATTATGGGGGAAAGGGGCTTTTATATAATTTATAACTTGTGCCCAATCCCCTTTGTAAAGGTTTCATTAGAAATAAAAATTATGTTTAAATCAAATCATAATCACTCCCCGTTTTGTACCCATTTAACGAGCGATAAATACATATCTATATTTAGTTAGATGTATTTCTACCCCATCTCTGTATCGGTGTACCTACATACACATTCACTGCAAACTATACCCGAGATGTCAGATACATCATGTACGTACAAGGAAGTTGTTAGAGTGCAGTTGTAAAAAGCGATTCCCAACAAAACCCGCGTATCTTACACAATACACGACTCTGACATAGAAAGATGTTAGCGATAGGGAAGTTACACAAAATGAAAAAGGAAGTGATTGAACAATTAGGAAAATCCCTGTTTTACCTGCTGAAATGGAAAATACCAGGAAGGAAACCAAAGAAATTGGTTAAGACTAGGTCTTCGGACGTCCAGTTTCATTTATTGTACTCACGCATGTGCAGGTAACAGCTGCCTGAATGACCTGATGTGATCAAACATAGATAAGTTAATATTACGTCATATAGAAAAGGCTGCCGCTGCCACAGAAATCATATAGCCACTTCTACAGGAATGTCGCTCCTAACATTGATAGTTCTGGTGGCATTCTTCCATACCTCGGTCGGTAAGTAAAGCGACGATATTATTTATGTCACTATTCTCTGTTTTTTTTTTTAAAGATGGTGATAGGTACTTGTACACCTGTTTTTCTTACAAGTCTACAGAAACAATTCATTCATTCAAAGAAACATGGTAATTCTGTGTGTTGATCTTTTCCCGTCAAGGTATTTATTTCTAGACTGGAGTTTCTGAACCGTCATCTGTGTATTTCTTTTACAGCAATCGCTAAAGTTATTTCAATCACATTTTAACATAAATGTTCAATCTGAATGCACGGGTCCCATTTGTACATTTTACCCTGAAACAGATAACTCTACTGCAATTGATCATGTACTCATTGAGTCAAATTCTATAGATCTTACCATATACTGTAAAGTTTTAGACGACGATGGAAACGTTTCAGAACATTGTCCTATTGTCTGCTCAGTAGGTGTACCCAAATCCTTTACGGGCAATACATCAAGGTGTAACAAATATAAGTGGAAAAAAGCGTTAAGCGATGGTTCAATTTGCAATTACCAATGCTATGTAAAACGTTTACTGGATTGTATCAGAGTACCTACTGGAAATCCATCTTGCCATGATATAGATTGTTATTATAACAATATATGTTCTGCCTTGCTTGAAGCAGCTGATAAGTGTATACCAAAAACTAAGTATAAAAAATATCAAAAACCTTATTGGGACGAAAGTCTTACGGTATTACATAATGAAATGTTGCACAAAAGACACTTGTGGATACAATCCGGAAAGCGTAGACAAGATTGTCGAACATTCTCGGAATATAAAAAATATAAAACTAAATTTAGACGTCAACTCCGGAAATCATTTGAATCTTACATGAAGAATCAATTCGCTGAAATTGATAGATCGGGTGATCTTGATCAGAACCTTTTTTGGCAACTTTTTAAAAGCAAAAAGTCAGCCTCAAGGGCTAAACAAACTGAGCTGAAATATGAAGGTAAAGTTTTCAGAGATCCTCATGATATTATTAATGGGTGGCGTCTACATTTTCAACATATATTTAAAAACCATGACGATAAGGAGTTTGATTGTCATTTTCGAGATGAGATGGAAAAAAGAATCAAAATATTAAAATCTAGTATACATTCTGATGAAAATTTGTTTTTACGTGATAATTTTACTTTTAGTGAAATAAATTTAATTTGTAAAAACCTTAAATCAGGTAAAGCAGGTGGTCACGAAGGTCTTGTCTACGAACATATTAAATATGCAGGTCATTCTGTAATTAACCATATACAAAACTTATTTAATCTTGTTGTAAAACATGAATATATCCCGAAAAGTTGGAAACATGGTATTATAGTAACGATGTATAAAGGCCATAGGAAGCCAAAAGATGACCCTAATAGTTATAGGGGAATAACCCTTTTGCCGGTATTTTTCAAAATGTTTGAAGTGGCTATTGCGAAAAGAATTAGCCATGTAATAGAATCTGATGTGTTCCCAAATAAACAGCAGTCGGCATACCAGAAGAATTTATGTAGCCTTTGTACAGCTGTTAATTTACAAGAATGCATTTATTATAATATGGAAAATGGTTCAGATGTATATGTATCGTTTTTAGACAGCTCAAAGGCGTTTGATACCGTTTGGCACGACGGTCTACTTGCAAAATTATATGACATTGGCCTTACCGGTAAAGTGTGGAATATTTTAAAGTTGATGTACACGGATATAAACAGTTCCGTATTTTTAATGGTTTAATCTCCGCTCCAGTAAAGATGGAGCGCGGGATCTTATAAGGAGGGGCTCTCTCAGCCAAAATGTACTTAATTTTTATTAATGACCTATTAGATGAAGTAGAAAGATGTGGTAGGGGCGCTATGATTATCGATAAAACTGTAAATATTCCAACCCAAGCAGACGATATATGTTTAGTAAGCACAAATATTACAAGTTTAAATAAAATGTTATCTATTTGTGAATCATACAGTCGCAAATGACGATTTTTGTATTCAGCCTCAAAAAGTAAAGTTGTTGTATTTTCAAATAAAAGAACCATAACCATTAACTGTACTTTACGCCTTTAAGATATAAGTATATATTTGTAACATATTTTAATGCAATTATCAAGGATAAATAAACTTATTATTATTATTTTTTTTTTTACATATTTCCGACCTGTGAAAACCAAGGTAACCACGTCAAAAAACTTTAAAAACAGCAAACATTTGATGTATCATGAATTTTGATCCAAAATGTCACAATTACAAACACTTTTATTTCTGAAACTTATTTGAAATTGCATATTTCTATTCAAAAGACAGAATCAATCTTGTTTTGACATATGTTCATCATTAAGTTTTTCTGATCTCTTACTGTACCCGGTCTGGGATGTCCTAATTTTCTCTGTTGGCAAAACTAAATTTCTGATGCAAACACATTGTCGGAAAATTCGAAAATTTATAATTTCGAACCATTTTTTCTTCTACAACCTCATAATCACTGCTTTGTGTATACTTCTGTTGTCGGCATCGGTGAAGATATGTAACTCTCTCTCTCTCTCTCTCTCTCTCTCTCTCTCTCTCTCTCTCTCTCTATTAAAATTTGTAAATATGTAAATATGCCATCCTGTTGTAATGATTATGTATAATTATATCGGGAAAGGGCTTTATATGAGTTGTATAACTTGTGCCCAATCCCTTTGTAAAGTTCAGTTACAAATAAAAATATGTTTAATTCAAATCATAATCACTCCCGTTTTGTACCCATTTGACGAGCGGTAAATACATATCTATATTTAGTTAGATGTATTTCTACCCCATCTCTGTATCGGTGTACCTACATACACATTCACTGCAACATATACGTGAGGTGTCAGATACGTACAAGGAAGTTATTACAGTGTAGTCGTAAAAGCGGCCCCAACAAAACTCGCGTATCATACACAATACACGACTCTGACATAGAAAGATGTTAGCGATAGGGAAGTTACACAAAATGAAAAAGGAAGTGATTGAACAATTAGGAAAATCCCTGTTTTACCTGCTGAAATGGAAAATACCAGGAAGGAAACCAAAGAAAGTGGTTAAGATTAGGTCTTCGGACGTCCAGTTTCATTTATTGTACTCACGCATGTGCAGGTAACAGCTGCCTGAATGACCTGATGTGATCAAACATAGATAAGTTAATATTACGTCATATAGAAAAGGCTGCCGCTGCCACAGAAATCATATAGCCACTTCTACAGGAATGTCGCTCCTAACATTGATAGTTCTGGTGGCATTTTCCCATATCTCGGTCGGTAAGTAAATAGACGATGTTGTTTATATCACTTTTCTCTGTTTTTTTTTTAAAGATGGTGATAGGTACTTGTACACATGTTTTTCTTACAATTCTACAGAAACAATTCATTCATTCAAAGAAACATGGTAATTCTGTGTGTTGATCTTTTTCCCGTCAAGGTACATTTTATTTCTAGACTGGAGTTTCTGAACCGTCATCTGTGTATTTCTTTTACAGCAATCGCTAAAGTTATTTCAATCACATTTCGCTTGTTATGGCCTGGATGGAAGCTCGCGATGGGAAAAACTGCAGTACCTGGGGAAACCCGCTTGGTTAAAAGCTCACGCATGACTGCACATATTAGACATGTATATGTATTTTGTTGAATATGACACGCTTGATTTTGTCTGATACTGTGCTGTGTTCTGTATGAATATGAGTATTAGTGTTATTCTGAATACCTTGTGGTTACTTAAAACCTTTGGCTCAAAATAAGTTATGACTTGAAAGGTTAGAGGAGTAGTTTCTTTAAAACGATCGAAAGATGAAATCAATCGTAAAAACATCTTGCACTTTGAAAGACGATGTTCCTGTTTTTTGGTCTCATTTGGAAGTACTTGCTTGCGCGATATGATGTCAGTCGTGTTTCACTCTTGTTGATATGCCTAGTGCTTCCTTTGCCATCGCCCTAAATCTAATTTGAGATTGTGACTTAACCCGAATTTGACTTGAATTTGCATAGATGATGTCGTCGAATTGACCTACAGTTGTATGGCGGGTGTTGTCGATTTGACCTAGATTTGTATGGCGGGTGTCGTCGATTTGACCTAGATTTGTATGGCGGGTGTCGTCGATTTGACCTAGATTTGTATGACGGGTGTCGTCGATTTGACCCAGATTTGTATGACGGATGTCGTCGATTTGACCCAGATTTGTATGACGGGTGTCGTCGATTTGACCTAGACTTGTATGGTGGGTGTTGTCGATTTGATGTTCATTTGTATGGCGGATGGCCTCGATTTGACCTAGATTTGTATGACGGGTGTCGTCGATTTGACCAAGATTTGTATGACGGGTGTCGTCGATTTGACCTAGATTTGTATGACGGGTGTCGTCGATTTAACCTAGATTTGTATGGTGGGTGTCGTCGATTTGATGTTCATTTGTATGGCGGATGGCCTCGATTTGACCTAGATTTGTATGACGGGTGTCGTCGATTTGACCTAGATTTGTATGACGGGTGTCGTCGATTTAACCTAGATTTGTATGGTGGGTGTCGTCGATTTGATGTTCATTTGTATGGCGGATGGCCTCGATTTGACCTAGATTTGTATGACGGGTGTCGTCGATTTGACCTAGATTTGTATGACGGGTGTCGTCGATTTGACCTAGAATTGTATGACGGGTGTCGTCGATTTGACCTAGATTTGTATGACGGGTGTCGTCGATTTGACCTAGATTTGTATGACGGGTGTCGTCGATTTAACCTAGATTTGTATGGTGGGTGTCGTCGATTTAACCTAGATTTGTATGACGGGTGTCGTCGATTTAACCTAGATTTGTATGACGGGAGTCGTCGATTTAACCTAGATTTGTATGACGGGTGTCGTCGATTTAACCTAGATTTGTATGGTGGGTGTCGTCGATTTAACCTAGATTTGTATGACGGGTGTCGTCGATTTAACCTAGATTTGTATGACGGGTGTCGTCGATTTAACCTAGATTTGTATGACGGGTGTCGTCGATTTGACCTAGATTTGTATGACGGTTGTCGTCGATTTAACCTAGATTTGTATGACGGTTGTCGTCGATTTGCCCTAGATTTGTATGACGGGTGTCGTCGATTTAACCTAGATTTGTATGGTGGGTGTTGTCGATTTGATGTTCATTTGTATGGCGGGTGGCCTCGATTTGACCTAGATTTGTATGACTGGTGTCGTCGATTTGTCCTAGATTTGTATGACGGGTGTCGTCGATGAAGCAAAAGACCCTTTCTCTCTGTTCGTTTTGTACTTGTTTTTTTAGTTTGAATAAAGATTTCGTTATTATGACGATATTCTATGTTGTTTTTCTGAGTAATCTTTGCTATATGACACCACTCTACGCAACTTTTGTATGGTGTATATATTTGTTTACCTTCCAGCAGTGCGTTAGGGAGAACTTTGCTTCAGCCCGAATGGTTGTCTGAAAAACATTTAAGAACATATACATCGTCCGAGGTTTGATTGTGAACATATTACATGTGACATATTTACTACATTTCAGTATATAGATCAGAACACTCGTAACGTAATAACTAATTCTTGTTATTTTTTCACACGTGTTTATGAATTAACCTGTCCACAAGCTACAGCTATGATATTTGTTTGACATAGGTTTCAAAATACGCGCATCGTGTTTGAATCTGAGAGGGACTTGTCAGCATGATAGTACTTCCTGTTCCGGTAACTACGTCAGCAACTTGTGTTCCGGATCTTCTTCCATAAGATGTTGTGTACCGTCATCAGGTTTGATATAATACGTCACTCTCACACAACGCAAATACGTAGGTTTGAACGTAGTTCTGTGTTGATGTGGAAAGTCATGTCTCCACAGAATATGACGTTATAAACAAACAGAACGCAATTATCCTAAGTGATTTACAGAGAACTTTTAAACAAGTGTAAACGAAGAAAAAGTCCTTTTTATCATATTTTTACCAGTGAAGTATCGAAAATTATTCATTCTATAAAGTGGCATTGTTCACTATCAACACGACTTTTTCTTAATTGACCAATCAAAATACAGCTAACAAACGAAACTTTGGATAATTTAAAGCTGACCCGGTATATTTTGCTATAAAAATGTAAAAACAATATCTAACAGTGTCTTCAGTAATACCAATTAAATTTTACGAGAGAGGCTGGTTTCTTTTATATTTTTTTACAAGTGCGTACCACGAGTGAAAAATATCAAAATATTAGCCTCAAGAACGCTTACTGCAATACAGGAAATAAAAGTGAGCAGTTTAATGATTAAATATCCTGTTTGGCACTTCAAAGTTATATATGCAGAATATGCTCACTTATTTGATTTTGCTCCAATATTGAAATGATTAAGTTATGGGTTACTGTACCTCCTGTTACAAACTTAAAACTGCTCAAACCCTTTTAGATATAGGATTGTTTAAATCTCATCAACTCTGTAATTTCCTATTGAAAGTAACTGAAAGTGGCCATAAAAATACTGTTACATTGAGATTCTTAAAAAAAATTGTAAGAGACCTATAATAAGCACTGCACCGGATGTGACGTCACACTGCTGTCATGGATACCAAACTTATGTTTTGCATAGCGTCTCGTAGAAATTCATTATATTTTGTAATCTCTGTTCTTAATTTGTTCACAATGTATTGAGAACGAAATTTAAGACATATCAATATCATTATTTATGTTTCAGATGGTACCTCTCAAACCATTTGCAGTAACATACAGGTAGTCAGTCGTGCTACTTGGGGCGCGAGAAAACCAAAAAAAGTGACTACTATAACTAATGCAGTGCCTTGGTATTTCGTTCACCACACAGAAACCCCAACATGTTATAACGAGACTGAGTGT
This sequence comes from Pecten maximus, assembly GCF_902652985.1. Lineage (NCBI taxonomy): Eukaryota > Metazoa > Mollusca > Bivalvia > Pectinida > Pectinidae > Pecten > Pecten maximus. Next base: position 1,328,540 of record NC_047026.1, on the reverse strand, counting down.
GCTAAATTACTCAAGAGTATACAAAATTACCACATGAATGAAAGAGGTGGGTATCAAACAACCCTCACTGAATTTGTTAACCACTTCACAACTAACAAGTGGACTCCGGAGTTGAGTACTGCACAACTAACACATAGACGTACGTACTGCCAGTTATAGATATACTGTTTACTGCCTTAGAGACTACGTACTGCCTTAGAGACTACGTACTGTCTTAGAGACTACGTACTGCTTAGAGACTACGTACTGTCTTAGAGACTACGTACTGACTTAGAGACTACGTACTGCCTTAGAGACTACGTACAGCCTTAGAGACTACGTACAGCCTTAGAGACTACGTACTGTCTTAGAGACTACGTACAGCCTTAGAGACTACGTACTGTCTCAGAGACTACGTACTGTCTTAGAGACTACGTACTGCCTTAGAGACTACGTACTGCCTTAGAGACTACGTACAGCCTTAGAGACTACGTACAGCCTTAGAGACTACGTACAGCCTTAGAGACTACGTACTGTCTTAGAGAATACGTACTGCCTTAGAGACTACGTACAGCCTTAGTGACTACGTACTGTCTTAGAGACTACGTACTGCCTTAGAGACTACGTACTGCCTTATAGACTACGTACTGTCTTAGAGACTACGTACTGTCTTAGAGACTACGTACTGCCTTAGAGACCACGTACTGCCTTAGAGACTACGTACAGCCTTAGAGACTACGTACTGCCTTAGAGACTACGTACTACGTACTGCCTTAGAGACTACGTACTGATTAGAGACTACGTACTGCCTTAGAGACTACGTACTGCCTTAGAGACTACGTACTGTCTTAGAGACTACGTACTGCCTTAGAGACTACGTACTGTCTTAGAGACTACGTACTGTCTTAGAGACTACGTACTGCCTTAGAGACTACGTACTGCCTTAGAGACTACGTACTGCCTTAGAGACTACGTACTGCCTTAGAGACTACGTACTGTCTTAGAGACTACGTACTGTCCTTAGAGACTACGTACTGCCTTAGAGACTACGTACTGTCTTAGAGACTACGTACTGTCTTAGAGACTACGTACTGCCTTAGAGACTACGTACTGCCTTAGAGACTACGTACTGTCTTAGAGACTACGTACTGCCTTAGAGACTACGTACTGCCTTAGAGACTACGTACTGCCTTAGAGACTACGTACTGCCTTAGAGACTACGTACTGCCTTAGAGACTACGTACTGCCTTAGAGACTACGTACTGCCTTAGAGACTACGTACTGTCTTAGAGACTACGTACTGACTTAGAGACTACGTACTGTCTTATAGACTACGTACTGTCTTAGAGACTACGTACTGTCTTAGAGACTACGTACTGTCTTATAGACTACGTACTGCCTTATAGACTACGTACTGTCTTAGAGACTACGTACTGCCTTAGAGACTACGTACTGTCTTAGAGACTACGTACTGCCTTAGAGACTACGTACTGTCTTAGAGACTACGTACTGTCTTAGAGACTACGTACTGCCTTAGAGACTACGTACTGTCTTAGAGACTACGTACTGTCTTAGAGACTACGTACTGCCTTAGAGACTACGTACTGTCTTAGAGAATACGTACTGCCTTAGAGACTACGTACTGCCTTAGAGACTACGTACTGTCTTAGAGACTACGTACTGTCTTATAGACTACGTACTGCCTTAGAGAATACGTACTGCCTTAGAGACCACGTACTGTCTTAGAGACTACATACTGACTTAGAGACTACGTACAGCCTTAGAGACTACGTACTGCCTTAGAGACTACGTACTGCCTTAGAGACTACGTACAGCCTTAGAGACTACGTACTGTCTTAGAGACTACGTACTGCCTTAGAGACCACGTACTGCCTTAGAGACTACGTACAGCCTTAGAGACTACGTACTGCCTTAGAGACTACGTACTGTCTTAGAGAATACGTACTGCCTTAGAGACTACGTACAGCCTTAGTGACTACGTACTGTCTTAGAGACTACGTACTGCCTTAGAGACTACGTACTGCCTTATAGACTACGTACTGTCTCAGAGACTACGTACTGTCTTAGAGACTACGTACTGCCTTAGAGACCACGTACTGCCTTAGAGACTACGTACAGCCTTAGAGACTACGTACAGCCTTAGAGACTACGTACAGCCTTAGAGACTACGTACTGTCTTAGAGAATACGTACTGCCTTAGAGACTACGTACAGCCTTAGTGACTACGTACTGTCTTAGAGACTACGTACTGCCTTAGAGACTACGTACTGCCTTATAGACTACGTACTGTCTTAGAGACTACGTACTGTCTTAGAGACTACGTACTGCCTTAGAGACTATGTACTGCCTTAGAGACTACGTACAGCCTTAGAGACTACGTACAGCCTTAGAGACTACGTACAGCCTTAGAGACTACGTACTGTCTTAGAGACTACGTACTGCCTTAGAGACTACGTACAGCCTTAGTGACTACGTACTGTCTTAGAGACTACGTACTGCCTTATAGACTACGTACTGTCTTAGAGACTACGTACTGCCTTAGAGACCACGTACTGCCTTAGAGACTACGTACAGCCTTAGAGACTACGTACAGCCTTAGAGACTACGTACAGCCTTAGAGACTACGTACTGTCTTAGAGAATACGTACTGCCTTAGAGACTACGTACAGCCTTAGTGACTACGTACTGTCTTAGTGACTACGTACTGTCTTAGAGACTACGTACTGCCTTAGAGACTACGTACAGCCTTAGTGACTACGTACTGTCTTAGAGACTACGTACTGCCTTATAGACTACGTACTGCCTTAGAGACTACGTACTGCCTTAGAGACTACGTACTGCCTTAGAGACTACGTACTGCCTTAGAGACTACGTACAGCCTTAGAGACTACGTACTGCCTTAGAGACTACGTACTGTCTTAGAGACTACATACTGACTTAGAGACTACGTACTGTCTTATAGACTACGTACTGTCTTATAGAATACGTACTGTCTTAGAGACTACGTACTGTCTTATAGACTACGTACTGCCTTAGAGAATACGTACTGTCTTATAGACTACGTACTGCCTTAGAGACTACGTACTGTCTTAGAGACTACGTACTGCCTTAGAGACTACGTACTGTCTTAGAGACTACGTACTGTCTTAGAGACTACGTACTGCCTTAGAGACTACGGACTGTCTTAGAGACTACGTACTGTCTTAGAGACTACGTACTGCCTTAGAGAATACGTACTGTCTTAGAGAATACGTACTGCCTTAGAGACTACGTACTGCCTTAGAGACTACGTACTGTCTTAGAGAATACGTACTGTCTTATAGACTACGTACTGCCTTAGAGAATACGTACTGCCTTAGAGACCACGTACTGTCTTAGAGACTACATACTGACTTAGAGACTACGTACAGCCTTAGAGACTACGTACTGCCTTAGAGACTACGTACTGCCTTAGAGACTACGTACAGCCTTAGAGACTACGTACTGTCTTAGAGACTACGTACTGCCTTAGAGACCACGTACTGCCTTAGAGACTACGTACAGCCTTAGAGACTACGTACTGCCTTAGAGACTACGTACTGTCTTAGAGACTACATACTGACTTAGAGACTACGTACTGTCTTATAGACTACGTACTGTCTTATAGAATACGTACTGTCTTAGAGACTACGTACTGTCTTATAGACTACGTACTGCCTTAGAGACTACGTACTGTCTTATAGACTACGTACTGTCTTAGAGAATACGTACTGTCTTAGAGACTACGTACTGTCTTAGAGAATACGTACTGTCTTATAGACTACGTACTGCCTTAGAGACTACGTACTGTCTTAGAGACTACGTACTGTCTTATAGACTACGTACTGCCTTAGAGAATACGTACTGTCTTAGAGAATACGTACTGTCTTATAGACTACGTACTGTCTTAGAGACTACGTACTGCCTTAGAGACTACGTACTGCCTTAGAGACTACGTACTGCCTTAGAGACTACGTACTGTCTTAGAGAATACGTACTGTCTTATAGACTACGTACTGCCTTAGAGAATACGTACTGCCTTAGAGACCACGTACTGTCTTAGAGACTACATACTGACTTAGAGACTACGTACAGCCTTAGAGACTACGTACTGCCTTAGAGACTACGTACTGCCTTAGAGACTACGTACAGCCTTAGAGACTACGTACTGTCTTAGAGACTACGTACTGCCTTAGAGACTACGTACTGTCTTAGAGACTACGTACTGTCTTAGAGACTACATACTGACTTAGAGAATACGTACTGCCTTAGAGACTACGTACTGCCTTAGAGACTACGTACTGCCTTAGAGACTACGTACAGCCTTAGAGACTACGTACTGCCTTAGAGACTACATACTGACTTAGAGACTACGTACTGTCTTAGAGACTACGTACTGTCTTAGAGACTACGTACTGTCTTAGAGACTACGTACAGCCTTAGAGACTACATACTGACTTAGAGACTACATACTGTCTTAGAGACTACGTACTGTCTTAGAGACTACGTACTGCCTTAGAGACTACATACTGACTTAGAGAATACGTACTGCCTTAGAGACTACGGACTGTCTTAGAGACTACGTACAGCCTTAGAGACTACGTACTGTCTTAGAGACTACGTACTGTCTTAGAGACTACGTACTGTCTTAGAGACTACGTACTGCCTTAGAGACTACATACTGACTTAGAGACTACGTACTGTCTTAGAGACTACGTACTGTCTTAGAGACTACGTACTGTCTTAGAGACTACGTACTGCCTTAGAGACTACATACTGACTTAGAGACTACGTACTGTCTTAGAGACTACGTACTGTCTTAGAGACTACGTACAGCCTTAGAGACTACGTACTGTCTTAGAGACTACGTACTGCCTTAGAGACTACGGACTGTCTTAGAGACTACGTACAGCCTTAGTGACTACGTACTGTCTTAGAGACTACGTACTGCCTTAGAGACTACGTACTGTCTTAGAGACTACGTACTGCCTTAGAGACTACGGACTGTCTCAGAGACCACGTACTGTCTTAGAGACTACGTACTGTCTTAGAGACTACGTACAGCCTTAGAGACTACGTACTGTCTTAGAGACTACGTACTGCCTTAGAGACTACGGACTGTCTTAGAGACTACGTACTGTCTTAGAGACTACGTACTGTCTTAGAAACTACATACTGTCTTAGAGACTACGTACTGTCTTAGAGACTACGTACAGCCTTAGAGACTACGTACTGCCTTAGAGACTACGTACTGTCTTAGAGACTACGTACTGCCTTAGAGACTACGTACTGTCTTAGAGACTACGTACTGCCTTAGAGACTACGTACTGCCTTAGAGACTACGTACTGCCTTAGAGACTACGTACTGCCTTAGAGACTACGTACTGCCTTAGAGACTACGTACTGTCCTTAGAGACTACGTACTGTCTTAGAGACTACGTACTGCCTTAGAGACTACGTACTGTCTTAGAGACTACGTACTGCCTTAGAGACTACGTACTGCCTTAGAGACTACGTACTGCCTTAGAGACTACGTACTGCCTTAGAGACTACGTACTGCCTTAGAGACTACGTACTGTCTTAGAGACTACGTACTGCCTTAGAGACTACGTACTGCCTTAGAGACTACGTACTGCCTTAGAGACTACGTACTGTCTTAGAGACTACGTACTGCCTTAGAGACTACGTACTGTTTTAGAGACTACGTACTGTCTTAGAGATTACGGACAGCCTTAGAGACTACCTACTGCCTTAGAGACCACGTACTGTCTTAGAGACTACGTACTGCCTTAGAGACCACGTACTGTCTTAGAGACTACGTACTGTCTTAGAGACTACGTACTGTCTTAGAGACTACGTACAGCCTTAGAGACTACGTACTGTCTTAGAGACTACGTACTGTCTTAGAGACTACGTACTGTCTTAGAGACTACGTACTGTCTTAGAGACTACGTATAGCCTTAGAGACTACGTACTGTCTTAGAGACTACGTACTGACTCGAGACTACGTACTGTCTTAGAAACTACGTACAGCCTTAGAGACTACGTACTGTCTTAGAGACTACGTACTGTCTTAGAGACTACGTACTGCATTAGAGACCACGTACTGTCTTAGAGACTACGTACTGCCTTAGAGACTACGTACTGCCTTAGAGACTACGTACTGCCTTAGAGACTACGTACTGTCTTAGAGACTACGTACTGTCTTAGAGACTACGTACTGTCTTAGAGACTACGTACTGTCTTAGAGACTACGTACTGTCTCGAGACTACGTACTGTCTCGAGACTACGTACTGTCTTAGAGACTACGTACAGCCTTAGAGACTACGTACTGTCTTAGAGACTACGTACTGTCTTAGAGACTACGTACTGCCTTGGAGACTACGTACTGTCTCGAGACTACGTACTGTCTTAGAGACTACGTACAGCCTTAGAGACTACGTACTGTCTTAGAGACTACGTACTGTCTTAGAGACTACATACTGTCTTAGAGACTACGTACTGCATTAGAGACCACGTACTGCCTTGGAGACTACGTACTGTCTTAGAGACTACGTACAGCCTTAGAGACTACGTACTGACTTAGAGACTACGTACTGTCTTAGAGACTACGTACTGTCTTAGAGACTACATACTGTCTTAGAGACTACATACTGCCTTAGAGACTACGTACTGTCTTAGAGACTACGTACTGCCTTATAGACTACGTACTGTCTTAGAGACTACGTACTGTCTTAGAGACTACGTACTGTCTTAGAGACTACGTACTGTCTTAGAGACTACGTACTGCCTTAGAGACTACGTACTGCCTTAGAGACTACGTACTGTCTTAGAGACTACGTACTGCCTTAGAGACTACGTACTGTCTTAGAGACTACGTACTGCCTTAGAGACTACGTACTGTCTTAGAGACTACGTACTGCCTTAGAGACTACGTACTGCCTTAGAGACTACGTACTGCCTTATAGACTACGTACTGTCTTAGAGACTACGTACTGCCTTAGAGACTATGTACTGCCTTAGAGACTACGTACAGCCTTAGAGACTACGTACAGCCTTAGAGACTACGTACAGCCTTAGAGACTACGTACTGTCTTAGAGACTACGTACTGCCTTAGAGACTACGTACAGCCTTAGTGACTACATACTGTCTTAGAGACTACATACTGCCTTAGAGACTACGTACTGTCTTAGAGACTACGTACTGTCTTATAGACTACGTACTGCCTTAGAGACTACGTACTGCCTTGGAGACTACGTACAGCCTTAGAGACTACGTACTGCCTTAGAGACTACGTACTGCCTTAGAGACTACGTACTGCCTTGGAGACTACGTACAGCCTTAGAAACTACGTACTGTCTTAGAGACTACGTACTGTCTTATAGACTACGTACTGTCTTAGAGACTACGTACTGTCTTAGAGACTACGTACTGCCTTAGAGACTACGTACTGATTAGAGACTACGTACTGTCTTAGAGACTACGTACTGTCTTAGAGACTACGTACTGTCTTTGTGACTACGTACTGTCTTAGAGACTACGTACTGCCTTAGAGACTACGTACAGCCTTAGAGACTACGTACTGCCTTAGAGACTACGTACTGTCTTAGAGACTACGTACAGCCTTAGAGACTACATACTGTTTTCTATGCATACACGTATGTCACCTGTGCAACTGCTTATTGTTACTGCTTAACGCCAACTGTCTTCTACATATCGTTTACTGCCTTACTGCTCATTGCCTACTTCCCAATAAATCTACACAGCGGTTGCGTGATCTTGTTTAAGCAATTCGTTGTAACTGGTAAGCAGTAAATATTACAAAGTGTAGGCAGGGCGTTATCGCTTATAGAATTCTATAGAAAACCGAGAAAAAGGTAAAATAAAAACAAAAAAATCCTCTTTAAAACTAGATTGGCGTTTGTGGTGTTTCCCTCATATCACTCCTAGAATCTATAACGTACGTTATATAAAACCATTGTCTCAATGAAGAAAAAAGAGCAATTATTATGTTCGTTGCTACTAAAAGTAATTACTGATGATATAGATGGAGACAATAACGACTTCCAGCCAACAAAAACCAATATAAAACATTGCCTTTAAAATCTTTTAGTGATGCCTTCGAATAGAGATAAGCTAAGAATAGATGGTTTACCAAAGTAGAGTGACTGCCCTTTTAAGAGCTCTCCAGTGACGTTTATTAGTCCACTAAACGATGAAAAAAAAAATAATCAAAAAGCAACATCGATTGTCCTCCTTCTGGCAGGCCTAATTTGCGAATTGATTTATTTCTGAATTATTTCTATGTCTTATAGAATTGTTTAAGAAAGTAATCGTTGTTCACATTATCTTATGATAATGGGAAATTGATGTTTTAAGATGCATTTTCGCTCAAGGTATATTTGTGATAATTATGGCAAATCCTAAACTCTGGCATATTCTTTTGTTTGTAAGGTTATAATGACATCGGCTACAGCTTCCTGATTGGTCAAGATGGACGTGTTTATGAGGGCAGAGGTTGGGGCGTCGTTGGTGCCCACACTCGTCATTACAACTCCCGTTCCTACGGAGTTTCCTTTATAGGGAACTTCATGAAGATGCTACCAATCAAAAACGCCCTCAACGCCGCTAAAGGGCTGGCACAGTGCGGTCTCAACAAAGGATTTATGAAACCTACATACAGCTTATTTGGTCACCGTGACGTAGGAGATACGGACTGCCCTGGGAACTCTCTGTATGCCGAGATAAGGACCTGGGATAGATACAATTACACTCATCACTCACCGTTCAGGCATTGACTGCGCTGCTCCCATTACTAGTACCACTATTAGATGAGTAGGTTATGGTAAAAAAAAAAAAAAAAAAGACGTATAGGTGAAATACGTGTTTTTGTATTTTTTGTTTGTTTTTGGTTTTTTTTCCGGCATAGACGTATACTATTCTTTTGGCCCGGATATGACGCAACAGGTGGCGTTACTGGTCAAGGTGAAGTATGTGATTGGTCAGTGTAGCGGTCAATGCAAAATGCAGATTTGCAGGTAAAAACGAAACAAAGTTAAGATTGAATGCAAACTGAATAAGTGGATGTATCTTTTCAAATGACACATTAATAAAATTATATTCATGATTCAAATGCAGTCTTATTATCACTAAAAATTATTCAAACTGATATCATTTTGTTATCTGTGCTGAAACACATTAGTTCGTTGATTTATTTCACCAGCAGTTTTATATTATAAACACCAGCATTAAAACTATGCTGTTTATATTTTTAAAAGATATTTCTTGTTAATGTTGAAACTTTCGTACTAAAATGAGATCGTACCTTGAAATTTACAAATTATCTAACATTAATCAATTGTTAAAATAACACCAGATCTATAATTAATTTCACTTTATCATATAAGTATATCTCTGATATCTATATTGTTCTCTGAATTATATGAAAGTGAAATTGAAAATCTTTATAACTTTCTATGATAACGAATGCATTGAATTCACCAGGGTATTATTTTTGCATATGTCACTGGTGTAATACTATGGCGCGTCTTTCATTGGCTGCGCCTGTCAGTTATCGATTGTGACGTCAGCCCCTTTTTGTAAAATCCACCTATTTCGGCTTTTACTTAGTTTCCTTTCTTGGTTTGGTTTGATCCAATGCAATCACTTACGAGTCTAAGTTGGAATCGCGTGTTGTAAGATTGTGTGCCCTTTATCTGTTCCCTGTCGACTACTTAATTAATATATAAAAAAGTGCTATCTGATATACTGTATGTCTTTTGTACTCAACAGCTAGGTATGAGTGGTTAAGGTGTCCGACACTTTATCACTAGCCCTCAACCTCTTGGTGCGAGTTCGAAACCTACGTGGGGCAGTTGCCAGGTACTGACTGTAGGTCGGTGGTTTTTCTCCGGGTACTCCGGCTTTCCTCCACCTCCAAAACCTGGCACGTCCTTAAATGACACTGACTGTTAATAGGACGTTAAACAAAAACAAACAAACAAACAAACAAACAAACAGCTATGTATTGTATTTGTTGTTTTGTTTTTACCAATTTCAGGAGAATCTCTACCCAGAACCAAGTGTCAACATTCCATTATAGATCAACAATTGCTTCTGTGTTTCCTGTTCTGGATATACAGGTCGTGGAATCTCATTCTTTAACAACATGTTAATATAAATCAGTACTAATTACTATGTATTGTTTTTTATTGAAGCCGTCACAGAATTCTCACAACAGTATGATATAATTATATGTTAGCTGTATGTATTGATCAGAGATAACATCTGATCTTGTCATCATTTACTTATATCATTCTCTGTCCTGTCATTCAGGCCTGTGAAACATAAGTTTTGACAATTTTGAAGAATAACATGTTTTTTTTTTTTTTATTAAAAATGATTTATATAGAGAGATAACTCTGAGCTTGTTTATCCTAAAGTCATCAATACCGACGTATCAACAGCCAACTAGTAAATAAAACAACATTCCAAGCACTACAATACCTCCGATATTGTAGTTTGAGAGAAGAGGAATACCTATTCACCCCTTATATACGTTAGGGACATAAATATTGTTTCCCGACCATTGTTTCTTGTTCTAGTTTTTCTCATAAAGATTTAAGTTGATTAACCCAATATATTCGTTATTGATTGAACTTATATCAAGCTATAGTTTATCATCGTATTATAAAATCGTATATCATGCATTGATACGATGCACATACCACGCAATGAAAACGCCTTTCGTTAAAGCAAACAACAAAACCTCACCTGATAACAAAACTGTTGACCACAAGAGGGCAGCTTACGAAAAATACTGACAGACAAATTTGACAACGGAGACACAAAACTTACTTTGACCAGCTCTCTACTGATTTGTGAGTTTGACCTTTAACCTTGTCGCCGTCACAATGTGATGGACACTGCTTCTCAGTACAAGGTTAAGACATGCTCAGCAGAGAACTGACGTACAGACAGATAAGGATGGCAAAGACAGTAAAATATGATAAAGGCAGGAAAGGATGGCAAAGACAGTTAAGGATGGCAAAGAATGATAAGAATGACAAAGACAGATACGAATTGCAAACACAGATAGGAATAAAAAAGACAGATAAGGATGAAAAAGACAGATACGAATGGAACAGACAGATAAGGATGAAAAAGACAGATACGAATGGAACAGACAGATAAGGATGACAAAGACAAAAAGGATCGCCATGACAATAAAGAATGGCAAAGACAGATAAGAAAGCATCAGAATGATATTCCAACTTTAATACGTTTATATATTTTCTATCTTCCTTTTCGTTTTGGTTGAAACTGCAGGTAACTGTTAAGTCTGACCTTCGTGTGAGTGTTATTACTGATGGATGGTACGGTTCACTTTGTGGGCAGCACCGCTGGTGGATTATGGGCCTGACCCTGACCTTGACTTCGTACTCGTCACACTGTAGCAGCACCGTTAGTGGATTATGGGCCTGACCCTGACCTTGACCTCGTACTCGTCACACTGTAGCAGCACCGCTAGTGGATTATGGGCCTGACCCTGACCTTGTACTCGTCACACTGTAGTGGACTATGGGCCTGACCCTGACCTTGACCTCGTACTCCTCACACTGTAGCAGCACCGCTGGTGGATTATGGGCCTGACCCTGACCTTGACCTCGTACTCATCACACTGTAGCAGCACTGCTAGTGGATTATGGGCCTGACCTTGACTTCGTACTCGTCACACTGTAGTGGACTATGGGCTTGACCCTGACCTTGTACTCGTCACACTGTAGTGGATTATGGGCCTGACCCTGACCTTGACTTCGTACTCGTCACACTGTAGCAGCACCGCTAGTGGATTATGGGCCTGACCCTGACCTTGTACTCGTCACACTGTAGTGGACTATGGGCCTGACCCTGACCTTGACCTCGTACTCGTCACACTGTAGCAGCACCGCTAGTGGATTATGGGCCTGGCCCTGACCTTGTACTCGTCACACTGTAGTGGACTATGGGCCTGACCCTGACCTTGACCTCGTACTCGTCACACTGTAGCAGCACCGCTAGTGGATTATTGGCCTGACCCTGACCTTGTACTCGTCAATTTGACGAGCAATACTGTATTTGTCTGACCTTAACTTTGTACACGTCATGTTTGCATAAAATAATTTAACTGAAAGCGAATATACCGAGTATATTGGTTCTAAATAATATCAGAATTTTTCACCTCACATTCCAACTCTTGTGCTTCATTTGGCGATAATAACAGTCGTAACAAGGAATGTTTAAAAAGCCTCACCTCGTGTGATCAAATGTAGATACGGCCTGACATTGATATAGGTTTACACCAGGAATCTTATCGTCAGTTCTACAGGAACGTGTCTATAATGTCGCTGGTAACATTGACAGTATTGGTGGCATTCTTCCATATCTCGGTCGGTAAGTAAAGAGACGATGACCTAAACATAGCACTATTCTCTGTTTTACTGAAGATGAATATTTCTACATACAAATGTTATTCTTACAAATTGGCAGAAAAAGGACTTCATCAAGGAAACATATGGTGATAACGTTTACATTTGTAAACTGCTGCAGAATTAGAACGTAATATGGTATGTCAAAATCTTGTTTAAACCATGTTATTGTTAGGGACAACAAAATCGTTAATTGAGAGTGTCTTGTCATAATTTAGTGTGCATATTGTTGTAATTGTCCCTTCTATGACAAATAACCACGGTTTATTGTATAGACTAGTTAGCTGTCATACTCGATTTCATGACACCAACAATAGTCAGACTCGATCTCATGACACCAACAATATTCAGACTCGATCCCATGACACCAACAACAGTCAGACTCGATCCCATGACACCAACAATAGCCAGGCTCGATCCCATGACATCAACAATAGTCAGACTCGATCTCATGACACCAACAATAGTCAGACTCGATCCCATGACACCGACAATAGTCAGACTCGATCTCATGACACCAACAATAGTCAGACTCGATCCCATGACACCGACAATAGTCAGACTCGATCCCATGACACCTACAATAGTCAGACTCGATCCGATGACACCAACAATAGTCAGACTCGATCCCATGACACCAAAAATAGTCAGACTCGATCCCTTGACACCAAAAATAGTCAGACTCGATCCCATGACACCTACAATAGTAAGACTCGATCCCATGACACCAACAAGTTCCGCTCGATCCCATGACACCAACAATAGTCAGACTCGATCCCTTGACACCAACAATAGTCAGACTCGATCCCATGACACCTACAATAGTAAGACTCGATCCCATGATACCAACAATTCATAGACTCGATCCCATGACATCAACAATAGTCAGACTCTATCCCATGACACCAACAATAGTCAGACTCAATCTCATGACACCTACAATAGTAAGACTCGATCCCATGACACAAACAAGTCAGGCTCGATCCCATGACACCAGGAATAGTAAGACTCGATCCCATGACACCAACAATTCATAGACTCGATCCCATGACATCAACAATAGTCAGACTCTATCCCATGACACCAACAATAGTCAGACTCGATCTCATGACACCTACAATAGTAAGACTCGATCCCATGACACAAACAAGTCAGGCTCGATCCCATGACACCAGCAATAGTAAGACTCGATCCCTTGACACCAACAATAGTCAGGCTCGATCCCATGACACCTACAATAGCAAGACTCGAATCCATGACACCAACAAGTCAGGTTCGATCCCATGACACCAACAATAGTCGGACTCGATCCCATGACACCAACAGTAGCCAGACTCGATCCCATGACATCAACAATATTCAGACTCGATCCCATGACACCAACAATAGCCAGGCTCGATCCAATGACATCAGCAATAGTCAGACTCGATCCCATGACACCCACAATAGTCAGACTCGATCCCATGACATCAACACTATTCAGACTCGATCCCATGACACCAACAATAGCCAGACTCGATTTCATGTTTAACTTTGGTGTCGTTTCACATGATTTCACCAGCACACCAAGAATATATGTGAAACGAGAACAGCGTATGGAGAACACACGAATTAACACGGAAACAATCTAATAAAGACAACTAGGGTAAGACCAGGCGTTCCGAAAGGGTAACCACATTCTGCTTCAACTGGGACACTTTTAGTCTATCTATGGTTTATCTTAACTGATCGCGATTGAGCGATATCAACCTCGGCTTTTAACCTCTGATCAAAGACAAAGATGATGCATGTACATGAACAAGTAGAGAACGAACTCCGAGTTTTAACCAGATATTTTATTAAACGAGGTTAAACTATGAACATTTAACGTTCATTATCAAACAGTTTATATACAGATAATGTCAATTATAGCTGATTTCACGTCCATACATAAAAGCACATTGAAATGTAGTGTTATACGTTTAACACCATACAGAGGCTAGAAGGTAAAATCACTGGAAACAGTAAACAGTTACCCCATTTATTTAGGTTTTTTTTTTTAACGTCCTATTAACAGCCAGGGTCATTTAAGGACGTGCCAGGTTTTAAAGATGGAGGAAAGCCGGAGTACCCTGAGAAAAACCACCGGCCCACGGTCAGTACCTGGCAACTGCCCCACGTAGGTTTCGAACTCGCAACCCAGAGGTGGAGGGACACCTTAACCACTCGGCCACCGCGGCCCCATTTATTGGAACCTGCCTAAGTCGAATAACCCTATTAACCGAATGTATCGTTTGGCCCGACCTTATCTTTATATACTATTTTATGGGCGTTACATCTCTGATAAAGAGTAACGGTGATCGACAAAAGGCTAATGTATGGTGTTCCGTTAGGGCCAAATTCCCAATATCGCTACTTCGCTCCTTTGACCTAAACGCGAAGAAGCGAAAATACAATGGCAAAGGAGAGAAAACACGATGGCGAAAGAGCAAAGGAGCGAAGAAGCTCCTTCGCTCTTTCGCGTTTAGGTAGAAAGAGTGAAGGAGCGATATTGGAAAAATTGGTCCAAACGAAACATCACAGAGTAGTCTATTGTCGATTGTCGTTACTCGTTGTGTCGCTCCTTCGCTCCTTCGCGTTTAGTTCGAAGGAGCGAAGGAGCGATATTGGAAATTTGGCCCCAATGGAATACTATACTACTGTATATATTATGATACAGATGACCAACTAAGCTAGCTCTTACCCAAGTCCTACAGGTACATTCTGACTTCCTTTAATTTTAGACTGACTATATTATTGGTTGTTTCCTGGTGAACTTTGATAGTACTCTACTCTATATGTTGTACGTAGCTTTCGGTCTAACAAGCGATAATTCATAACAATAATATTATCACTTTTGTTTAATAGTGATTTATCATAAACGCTGGTTCCACTTTTTAAATATTCTAACAACCAGTGGTACGCTGTTTGTGGTGTAGTACCTTTAACACGATCCCTTGGGGTTCGCCTTAGCAAAGTTTTAAGTAAAATGCGTCCCTGGTCTATGTGTGTAGTGATAAATCATTTGTTTGATGTAGGGTCCGACACACCATGTTTGAATCACGGAGGAACTTGTCAAGATGATAGTTCTTCCTGTTCCGGTAACTACGTCAGCAACTTGTGTTCCGGATCTGCTTCCAGAAGATGTTGTGAACCGTCATCAGGTTAGATATCATACGTCACCATCAGGTTTGATATAATACGTCATCATCAGGTTAGATACGTCATCATCAGGTTAGATAGCATACGTCATCATCAGGTTAGATATCATACGTCATCATCAGGTTAGATATCATACGTCATCATCAGGTTAGATACGTCATCATCAGGTTAGATATCATACGTCATCATCAGGTTAGATAGCATACGTCATCATCAGGTTAGATACGTCATCATCAGGTTAAGGCCCTGTCACACTATAGCGTTTTGTTGGACGTTTGGTTGCGTTTTGAAAAATTGGAGAAACGTCGGGGAACGTCGACGTTCTTCAAATTGAGTTACTAGATCAACGTTGTTATAACGTTCAGGAGAGCAGCAACAGCATACTGGTGTTTCTCTTGGTCTGTCATTCTTCTGAGGGCTTTTGACTCTGTGAAAGTTCCAACAGGGCTGGCGTGGCCTCTGCAAGCCCCTTATATATGGCAAGTGCCTGTCAAACGCTCCTGAACGCTACCAGTAGGTTACAGGCGCGTTACAAGGACGTTATGTAACAGTGTCATTATTTAATGACATTTGGGTATTATTTAGATTTATCCATTTTTGTACTACTGTGCATGTACAGGCTCTGTATTTATCATATGTATATGTGTACGCAGTTGTATCGTATGCTATTTATATATATACATGTAAACCTGTTTAACAGGTCAGAGGTCAGAGTTATTTTTATAGTAGAGTGACCATGGGTCAATGCGCACCCGCGCTTTTTAGGGTAGCGTCACTCCCGTACTAGGCACCGTTGTGAGTGGACGTGTATATGTCGCGTCTATATATTTAGCGCATCCGTGTTGTACCAATCTACATCACTGTGAGTACTTCATAATTTCTAACTTTAATGTATATTGTATTGTATTTAGTAATATTTGGATATGTTGAATGTCAATTATTTCCTTTATAAATTAATTGAAATAATTTACTTATTGGTAAAGATTGTCCAGAAATTGAATTTCCCGCCACTTTCTTATTATTTATTCTGTGTGGATAAACGTTTTGGTTTAGCTGATAGGCGTTATGCATTTAGCCTTTTATATTAAACATTGTAGTTAGTATACGGTGCCAGTACATGTTAGTAAACATTGTTTATTTTATTATTGTAGCATTTATATGCGCTGTAATATTGTACGGGTTGTCTCCCCGGGAGTCGAGCCCTCTTCGTCAAATGAAGAGGTAGGTTTTTTACATGGCTTCATTTATATTGTGTTGGTAGCATCATTTAAGAATATCCATGTACATGAGAAATTGTCATTGTTTGTATAAGCGTTATGCACTTGCTACTTTGTCAGATCTGTAATGTGCATAGTTCAGTAGTAGTTGTAACGTTTATGATTACGCCTGGGTTAGTAGGTGTTCTTGAATCTTAGGTTCTAAGCGTTATGCTTCCGGTTGCGTCAGGTGCGTACACCTGTCGTGTTATTGTGGGATGGATTATTCCACTTTGAGATTGTAACTATTTTACTTATTGTTGTTATTTGTTATTTTAGGGTGTTTTATGGACTAATAAATTATGAATTGGAACTCAAGCGTTGGAGTCATGGTGTAGACAATTTGAATAACCGACCCGGCTCAAAACGACCGGTTACAGTTACATGGACGTTACACTGACGTTGGAAAAATTCAGAACGCTGACATACGTTAAAAGAGCGTTACATGAGCATTAATAACGCTCAGTGAACGCTGAGAAACGTTGGCGACACGCTGGATAGACGTTCGACGGACGTTACACAGGCGTTACTCAAGCGCTAGCCACGCGCTGGATACTCGATCCTGATGGACCGTCGTCCGCCTAGCGTCCAGGGAACGTCCTGACGTTCGAGTTACGTTCGAGTAACGCCCGCCAACTTTCGTGTAGCGTTCCTCTAACGCGTAAGTAGCGTTTTGGTAGAACGTCGTGAATTTTTGTGCACACCCAAAAATATTTTTCACCCTCAGCGTTCGTCGGCGTCCCTCAACGTTCCTAAACGTTTGTCGACGCTCGTCTAACTTTCTTATAACTTGTTTCCAACGTTCTCGACGTTCCTCTGCGTTTCGCAACACGTTACTCGAACGCTGTTGAGAACGTCGTAGTGTGACAGGCCCTTTAGACAGCATACGTCACTATCAGGTTAGATATCATACGTCATCATCAGGTTAGATACCATACGTCATCATCAGGTTACATACGTCATCATCAGGTTATATATCATACGTCATCATCAGGTTAGATATCATACGTCATCATCAGGTTAGATACGTCATCATCAGGTTAGATACGTCATCATCAGGTTAGATATCATACGTCATCATCAGGTTAGATACGTCATCATCAGGTAAGATATCATGCGTCACAATCAGGTTAGATAGCATATTTCGCATCGCTCTTCTGTTTTAATAAGTTTTAAAGCCACATACATATGTACGAAGAAACATATAGCAATGTTTACATTTTGAGGTTTTTACAGTTTTTGGACTTGTTGCATTCCTAATATTTATGAAAGTATACGGGGAATTCCCAAACATAATATCTGTGGCTGCCGGACCAAGGGCCTCTGAAAATTAGTCCCACAATGCAATGGCAGGTTTTATATTCTATACAAAATGGCGGAACGCTGAAAGCGTGGACCTGGGAAAACTTGGACAGTTTCTGCCAAAAAAGAAACATAAGTAAGAGGAATCGACAAAACCCTGGTATCTCCTTAGGAAAGGAAATGATTCGTTGGAACTTAGCGAGAAAAGAAAAAGGAATATAATCGAATTCCTATTTTGCCGGACGTCTATTGGATTGCTGGTTAGCTTTTGAGCATTGTCAACTTCACCGATCTAAAATTGTATCGATGTTTTGTTGTATGCATATTACTATATTTTAAAATTAATTATTTAAATGTATATTTTATATTTGTTTGTTAATTTTGTTCAGTTATTACGCGAATATACTGTTAATATGTTTAAATGAAAGCATTATTAGGCAAAGTTCACGTATGCTCGATATGTAAACAACGGCCATGTGTGTAGTTTATGTGCAGCGCAGGTTGTTATAGCCTCGTTCTGGGCTCCGTTACAAATCTCGCTATAAATATAAATGCGGCGCGTTATCAAAGACCATTCAATCGAACAAATGACAAACACATTGTTTTTGGTATAATTTGGCCACAGCTTTATCTAGAGAGTTGAGGATACCGACCCTGAACTAGGGTATATGGCAAGCCTCCAATGAAATGTTCAAAAATTGAGAAAAATCAACAGACCCTGGGAACAGACATCTGAAGATTATAATAATGAGCATACAAACCCTGGGAACAGACATCTGAAGCTCGAGTGCGAACTGCACAAATAATTCAAGAAAGTGCGAACTGCACAAATAATTGAAGATAGCTTGCTAAATGCAATCAAATATAGGTTCATTGCGAAATGCAATTTAAAATTAATTTAACCGATCAACAATGCAATCGGTGATGATCAATATCAATTTAACAGTCCAATTTAAATCATTCATCGATAAAGCTACAAACTTGATCCATTGAAGCTGTAATTATGGTAAATGTAGCAACATCCGCCAATGGACAGGCATAGCCTGACCACCGCCACAAAGTAGAGGGAATGAAGCTACACAAACCAAGACAAAGCAGCAGCCAAATAAATCAACTTATGGATTGAGTGTAGGAAAAATAGCTGTTGTGGATTTCATAAAAGTTTCTAGACCCCCCTGAAGTGTGTTGAGAAATATATCTGTACCTATTGGTGAAAGATGAACCCCATCTTGAGCAAATAATTGTGGACAACTCAATGATATGTCAGGATACCGAATGTAACCCCCACCAAGTGACAGAATGTATGTAGCCATGCAACTATTTAACCTAACCAGACCCTCCTTCATTGCTTTCTGATTGCTGCTGTGACGCCATGTAAGACGGGGAAGTAATTGTGACCACACTAACAATACATTAGGGAAGGTTCTGTGAAAATAGGACACACAATCTTTGAGATTTTTGCGCAATTCTTTCAAAGGGACAATTCCCAAATCATTAGCACCACAATGAATTACGAAGATATTGGGGTCATCCTCAAATTTTCTAATGTGGTTGAAGGTTGCTGATAATCTTGTAGCGGATAAGCCACTCCGACCCTGCCACCAAATAAATGCCCCTAGGTCATCTAGTCCCAAATGGATACCATCGGGTCTACCTCTGGCGTGGATGAAACCACGCTTAACTATGGACGAGCCCAAGATCCATATTCTGATGTTACCTATAAGAAACTTATATGCTGTTAGCAACATGAACAAGCATAATTGAGATCATACTTAATGTGTAATTATCCTAATACAACACTGATGTCCTTATATAGCCCTTATAAGCATCACTAACCCATCTACCCATGCGTTTAATGTCCTCATCAGACACCCCGTTGACAGAGGCCATAGTTGCCGCCCCAATACGAAAGGAATGAGATTTGTATCCAGTACTATCGATCCCTAGAATACTTATTGACTTCTTTAAGACTGATGTAAACTGGTATCGAGTGAGTGGTGAACCCCCAAAATGACAAAAAAGTGGCCCCCCACACTTGGGACGAACTGCAAAATATTGTTCAAGCAATCTCACAGCACATACGTTTCCTTCATTCGCACTCACTTGAATATGAACACCCTTACCATACTGATCAGTCTTGGAAAGAGGGAGAAAAATATCAACAGTAGTTTTGTTTACGATTATTGTATTCTCGTATGTCACACCTCGATTAGAAGACTGGGCATCGGTTGTGAATTCCCCAACCCTTAAAAAGGCATGAAAAGCTAGTGAGAATGCTGCTTTAAAAAGAATAGCTTCGTAGTCAGATCGACAAACTTTGCCTACAACCCCTATCAACTTCTGAAGTAGCTCAACAGTTACAGGAAGACGTGAATCTCTGACTGGCTTAAGACGCCTCATACCTTCCAGCATTTTACGAACAACAAACTTGTCAGTTACATCTAATAGGTCATGAATCTTGCTGTAAAAACTTAAACCAGATATGTAGCTCTTTGCAGTAGAATATGCTGCTCCTTTAGCCGACAATAATGCAATGAATTGAACTACATGGGATAGCGGAAAAGGGGAAATATCTGGTAACTTGTATGTAACCCGGAACTCATTAAATCGCTTTAAAGCAATGGTATAAGCTTTTGCTGTGTTTCCCGATACGGATGAGCGAATGAGCTTATCTACTTCACAGCTGATATCAAATGTAGAAATCTGGGAGGAACAGGCTCTGGTTGGGCTTTTGCTTCTGACTCCAAGACTCGAAATTTCCCCCACTGAAATCGAGATATGGCGTCCGCTATAAAATTGTCTACCCCAGCTATGTGTTGTGCTTTAAACTGAATATTGTATTGCATTGACACCAGAATAAGTTCTCTTAAAAGACACATAACTCTGTCTGATTTTGAAGTCTTCTTATTCAGGATAGTAGCCAAAGCACTGTTGTCAACTCGGAAAATGACTTTCTTATCTCGAAGGTCATTGCCCCAAGTATGGATAGCTAGCAGAATTGGAACTAGCTCTAGGAAAGTTATATCGCGCAGTATCTCGGTTTTCTGCCAGGAGCAGGGCCATTTGAAAAAAGACCAGCTCTTATGGTAAAATGCCCCACAACCCAAGTCAGAGCTTCCTGCACTGTCCGTAAATAACTCCAACGATTGATCAGATAGCCAATCAGGATCTGGGAAGGTGTTGACTCCATTAAAATCCTCCATGAAAGTCAACCAAACCCTCGCATCATCCTTCACCCCTTTTGTAACCCGAATAAAATTATGAGGGAGCTTAGCACCAGACATTGCATTATAAAAACGCCTGTTAAAAGCTCTAGATGAAGGTATAGCCCTACCACAAAAAACCAATAAGCCCACTATTGACTGTAAATCTTTCAATGTTATTTTTGTTTTGTTTACGAGTGTGTTTAAATTTGTGTTTAAAGCCAAAATTTTTTCCATGGGGATTCTGATTTTCCTCTCAATTGTATCTATTTCTAAACCTAAGAATACTAGCACAGTTATGGGCCCCTCAGTTTTCTCCTCTGCTACAGGCACTCCTAGCTCAGCACATATATAATCAAAGGTTTTCATTAAGATCTCACAATCCCCTGTGTTCGCCTTGCCCCCAAATATGAAGTCGTCTAGATAATGATCAACTGAATCAAGACCAGACCTATGTTTGATCGCCCACTCCAAAAAAGAAGCAAACTTTTCAAATAAAGAACAAGATATTGAACACCCCATGGGGAGACATTTATCTATAAAATATTGGTTTTGAAACTGAAAACCTAACCTATCAAAATCTGCTGGGTTAACAGGCAGCAGACGGAAAGCTGATTGTATATCTTTCTTCGCTATTAAGCAACCTATACCTAGTGCTGATATTTTATCAACCACCTGATCAAATGAAGTGTAACTAACAGTACTTTTAGCAGGGTCAATGTAGTCATTGATACTTTCCCCAGCTGGATGTGATAAATGTGTTATGAGTCGCATGCCACCCGTTTTCTTTGGTACTAATCCTATGGGTGAAATGTGCAAGGTTGATATAGGTTTGCAAGGATAAGGGCCAGCAATTCTTCCTAATTCTATTTCTTTTGCTATTTTATTACCCAATTCATGACTATAAGAACATGCTGATGACAAATTTCTTGCCTCGGAGGTAACTCTAGGGCCAGTATATTGAAGCCTAAACCCCTTTTGAAAACCTGATAATAATACGTGTGCAGCTTCTTTCCTTGGGTAGTCTTTAAGAAGTACTGAAAGATTGTGAATGTTAATTGGGGACTTTCCCAGAGCCCACAGGTTTTGCTGTGTTTCTTTCCTGGACGCTTACCACCGATGGGGGCTGTGTTTGGTTGATGACTTGACTGTTGGGCACGAAAACGATACTGGTTATTATTTTGCTGAAAGCATTTTGAAGAGGAATGATTCCCATTACAGCACAGGCATTTATGCTTATACTGACACTGGGGGCGAGAACACTGACCCTTGTAATTGTAATCATAACACTTGAGTGTACTTTGACTAGAAGTTGTGGCATTATTCATCAATGACACTGCTGGAGAGGACGACTGCATGTATATAAGCCAAAGTTCAGGATCAATCAATCCCCACGAAGCTAATGGTAACCTAGATTTACGCAGGCGGTAATGCTCGTCGTACTGCTTCCAACCCATGTTGGACGATCGAGAAGCACCTAATCGAACCGGCTGCATATACTTCAGCATACCCTGCATCTGTTCAGGGTGTGCATCAATGTATATGCTCATGTATATGATAAACGCGTCTGTCCAAGAATTTATGTCATTTATCTTGATTTTTACTGTTTTGGGCTGAATAACCAACTCGCCCTCAACAATCGCAACTTATGAGAAGCCTCAGGCTGGTTCACATTTTTGGGAAGAAGAATACTTAGGTCAATATATTCCCCATTCAAAATTTTCTGTTTATTTGCGTCAGAGACATGCAGGCCCAAATTATCACAGACCCCTGTTATAGGTTGGGGTTGAATGTTAAACTGTGTACCTATCATGGGTTGGGGATGCATGCTAAACTGCTCTCCCTGTTTCCAGCACTTGCATCCAAGGTTGGAATAATGTTAGGCCCCGGCTGAATTGTTGGCATGATTGTGTCGTCATTTGAAGCTGGCATCTGGTCTGTGCCTCTGCTTGACCTGGTACTCAACTTCTGTCTCTTAGCTTGGGCAGCAGTACCCCCTTTGCTATTCGCTTTAGGCATGATCTCAAAATGTAAAACAATGCAATACATTCACACACTGTCATATATACATCCAATATACTACCATATAAAGATATATGATCTCGAGTTACCTATAGCTATATACAGATATACATTTTGTAGTACAGCTTTAGGAAAATATTATTGTAATGCTTAAAAACAACATTTTAATAAACATTTTTAACACTGACATAGAACAGGACTGAAAGTATCCCTTATAATAATAACCTATACATTTTACTTACACAAATTGGCTATAAAAAACCGCCTATATAAAATGCACGTATATGAGAATGACATGTGTAGTCTCATTATATTACTATATTTTGATGACGACGTTGTGCACCACAGAGACGTTGAAACTAATTTATAATGAAATATCAAACAGTATTTACTTGAACCCGGGCTCTCGACACTGTCACACCTGCGCGCGATTAAATAATCAGCACAAATTATATAACAATAGTCGGCCCCGGGTCTTACAAAAGTAAACAAGATAATGAAGATTCAAATGCTAATGACCCGTCAACCAGATGTGATTACCAATACCCGACGGACAAAAGCTTACGACATCCACATATAAGATCCATGGCATTAAAAGTAACACAATCGTATTAAATATTCGATATATAACCTGATCGAAACGGATGTATGCCCTTTCAACCACATCATGCGACATAGCCGAACGATTGAAATTTACAAACATGGTGCAAATGCAAATTATTACATAAATACTCAAAAATGAACGTCATTACACACACACAAAGAATTATAGAATATTTCTACATGGTTTACATCAATTATTTCAGCCGGATCATATGTGGATGTCACAGATTTTACCACTTAGAAATTGTCGCCAAAATCCTGTCCCTGTATTCAAACGGAAGTAACTCGATGTGAAGGGAAGATAACTCAAAACTACATTTATACTGAAAGGGAGATAACTCGAATTTACTAAAAGTATTGAATGTCTTCAGATAACTTGATTGACAGGTTATGCTGTAAATTTCAATTATTTTTATACACTGATGTCTCGAGTACTCCCCCCGGTCAAGCGTCCGGGCCAGTGGTCATTTTAATGTTAGCAGAGCGTGAATGAGCATCTTGGTTTGCCATTAATACATGTGTGCAACTAGAATTTAAGGTTGTTCGGGAGTATGTGGCTGCCGGCTACATCGACATTAGGTTTGGTTTGATTTATTTTGTTTAACGTCCTATTAACAGCTTAGGTCATTTAAGGACGGCCTCCCGTGCGTGCGACATGCATGCGTGTAGTGAGTGCGTATGTGTGTTTTGGGAGGCTGCGGTATGTTCGTGTTAAGTCTTCTTGTGATAGGCCGGAACTTTTGCCGATTTATAGTGCTACCTCACTGAAGCTTACTGCCGAAGACACCCAGCAGCACACCCCACCCGGTCTCATTATACTGACAACGGGAAAACCAGTCGTCCCAATCCAAATATGCTCAGCTCTAAGCAGCAGCAGCAACTACCATTTTTAAAGACTCTGGTATGTCTTTGCTAGAGGACAGAACACAAAGCCTTCCTCACAGGGGCGAACGCTCAACTAAAGGCCAAAAGTGAGGCATTGTCAAGGGAGACATTAGGAAGCAGAAAGCTGTTCAGAAAGAATAGAAAAGATAAGATCCCAAATTTAGTCGCCTCTTACGATCATGCAATGGGGCAGCAGGCACAATTTTTACGCCCTACCTGCAGGGCATTAGTTCGGCGTGCGGTGATTCTCTCGGGACGCAACGATTCCGTGTACTGATGGCTATACTGTCAGTGTCTAAGATCTGAATCTGTAGAGCAAGTGCAACAATCGAATGTCCCTGTTTTGTCGTGCGTCGAATAACAATTGTCACGCGACGGAAGTTTAACTAAGACCATCCGTTAACATCATAATTACTCTACCCTTTAGAT
This sequence comes from Pecten maximus, assembly GCF_902652985.1. Classification (NCBI taxonomy): domain Eukaryota; kingdom Metazoa; phylum Mollusca; class Bivalvia; order Pectinida; family Pectinidae; genus Pecten; species Pecten maximus. Next base: position 1,303,173 of record NC_047026.1, on the reverse strand, counting down.
TTGTGTTAATCGTTGCATCTTATTAAACGGTGAAATAAAAAATGAGCAAAATTTCCCATTGGAATGATTGATAGAAAACGATCCGGCGTAGCTTGATCAGGTAACGTGATTTGTTCTAAAGATGATGTATTACCTTGTTTGTTTTTTGTTAATTTTTTTTCCCTTTATTTTTTTTTTTTTTTTTTAAAGATTATGGAACTAAAATGTCATTGTCCCTTCAGATCCGTGTACTACAATAGGAGGGACATGTCAGGATGACCATTTGTACTGTGCCGGATCCTACGTCACAGGGAAGTGCAGTGGAGGCACTACCAATCGTTGCTGCACCTCGCATAACAACGGTAATGTTTATCTAATCTAGAAATCGACATTTTGTTTCAGTCGTCATATATATTACGATATGTACCTGTAGGTAATACACAGTCACCATATATATTACGATATGTACCTGTAGGTATGACAGAGTCACCATATATAATACGATATGTACCTGTACGTATCACACAGTCACCATACATATGACGATATGTACCTGTAGGTAATACACAGTCACTATATATATTACGATATGTACCTGTAGGTAATACACAGTCACTATATATATTACGATATGTACCTATAGGTAATACACAGTCACTATATATATCACGATATGTACCTGTAGGCAATACACAGTCACCATATATATTACGATATGTACCTGTAGGTAATACACAGTCACCATATATATCACGATATGTACCTGTAGGTAATACACAGTCACTATATATATATTACGATATGTACCTGTAGGTAATACACAGTCACCATACATATTAGGATATGTACCTGTAGGTAATACACAGTCACCATATATATCACGATATGTACCTGTAGGTAATACACAGTCACCATATATATCACGATATGTACCTGTAGGTAATACACAGTCATCATATATATTACGATATGTACCTGTAGGTAATACACGGTCATCATATATATTACGATATGTACCTGTAGGTAATACACAGTCACCATATATATGACGATATGTACCTGTAGGTAATACACAGTCACCATATATATCACGATATGTACCTGTAGGTAATACACAGTCGTCATATATATTACGATATGTACCTGTAGGTAATACACAGTCACCATATATATCACGATATGTACCTGTAGGTAATACACAGTCACCATATATATCACGATATGTACCTGTAGGTAATACACAGTCGTCATATATATCACGATATGTACCTGTAGGTAATACACAGTCACTATATATATATTACGATATGTACCTGTAGGTAATACACAATCACCAGATATATTACGATATGTACCTGTACGTATGACACAGTCACTATATATATTACGATATGTACCTGTAGGTAATACACAGTCACCATATATATATTACGATATGTACCTGTAGGTAATACACAGTCACCATACATATTAGGATATGTACCTGTAGGTAATACACAGTCACCATATATATCACGATATGTACCTGTAGGTAATACACAGTCACCATATATATGACGATATGTACCTGTAGGTAATACACAGTCATCATATATATGACGATATGTACCTGTAGGTAATACACAGTCACCATATATATTACGATATGTACCTGTAGGTATGACAGAGTCACCATATATATGACGATATGTACCTGTAGGTAATACACAGTCACTATATATATATTACGATATGTACCTGTAGGTAATACACAGTCACCATATATATGACGATATGTACCTGTAGGTAATACACAGTCACCATATATATATTACGATATGTACCAGTAGGTAATACACAGTCACCATACATATTAGGATATGTACCTGTAGGTAATACACAGTCACCATATATATCACGATATGTACCTGTAGGTAATACACAGTCACCATATATATCACGATATGTACCTGTAGGTAATACACAGTCATCATATATATTACGATATGTACCTGTAGGTAATACACAGTCACCATATATATCAGGATATGTACCTGTAGGTAATACACAGTCACCATATATATCACGATATGTACCTGTAGGTAATACACAGTCACCATACATATTAGGATATGTACCTGTAGGTAATACACAGTCACCATATATATCACGATATGTACCTGTAGGTAATACACAGTCACCATATATATGACGATATGTACCTGTAGGTAGTACACAGTCACTATATATATATTACGATATGTACCTGTAGGTAATACACAGTCACCATACATATTAGGATATGTACCTGTAGGTAATACACAGTCACCATATATATCACGATATGTACCTGTAGGTAATACACAGTCACCATATATATCACGATATGTACCTGTAGGTAATACACAGTCATTATATATATTACGATATGTACCTGTAGGTAATACACAGTCACCATATATATTAGGATATGTACCTGTAGGTAATACACAGTCACCATATATATTACGATATGTACCTGTAGGTAATACACAGTCACCATATATATTACGATATGTACCTGTAGGTATGACAGAGTCACCATATATATTACGATATGTACCTGTAGGCAATACACAGTCACCATATATATTACGATATGTACCTGTAGGCAATACACAGTCACCATATATATATTAGGATATGTACCTGTAGGTAATACACAGTCACCATATATATTACGATATGTACCTGTAAGTAAGACAGTCACCATAAATATTACGATATGTACCTATAGGTAATACACAGTCACCATACATATTACGATATGTACCTGTAGGTAATACACAGTCACCATAAATATTACGATATGTACCCATAGGTAAAAGCCCATACGTATGTTTCAGGAGGATCCGACCAGTCGATTTGCGATAACATACAAGTGATCAGTCGGGACGCTTGGGGTGCGAGGAGGCCGACTCACGAAACTTCATTGAATCATCGCGTGCACTTGTTCTTTATACACCATACGGACGGTCACACATGTGATAGTGAGACTGAATGTGCTGGAGTACTCAAGGGTGTTCAAAACTACCACATGAACTCAAGAGGTAAATATGTATAGACAACTAATAATAAACTTCAGTGGCTAGTATCAGACAACTGCACATTAAATTCAGTGAACTCCAGTTGTAAGTATCGAGGAACTAATTAATGAACTGATCTAGGAAGTATCGAGGGATTAATTAATGAACTTCAGTTGTAAGTATCGAGTAACTACTGCAAAAATGCTATCGAACAGCAACATCAAGACCTATAATGAGTATTTACAAAAGAAAGGCAAAAAAAATCAATAAATAAAAAATAAAAAATAAGTAAATCACGGAGATAAGTACCTCACACCTACCACACAGCCTTTAGTGATGTAGTTTGAACATTTACTCTTATTTATATATATTTACATTTGAATGACAAAACAACGATATAAACTAAATGGATAGATTTTATATTTGTATTGGACACAGAATCATATAGACTGGTCAATATCAACGGCTCATGCTTGTCATTACATCTATCGTAAATACTCTCTCTGTCTCTAAAGAAACACCAATTACCACAAAGGCTTGATTTCAATTCATATTACATATGATACCAAACCTCTTTGTCCATAATGTTTAAGACATGTTCTGAGGTTTGCCTTCGGTAACGTAGATCGAGATTAATTAAGATATAAGCTCAATTCTGTCATTTCTAACTATCTCGTTTTTCATAAATGCTTTTATTCCGTCAAGTTTGATTATTACAAATAGTGTATTTATCATGCATATCGACACAGGTTTTAATACAGGTGTTATCTTACTTATTTCTCGGTATATTTGCGATATTTTTCGGATTTTAGGATACTGTATAAAAAGACCGAATTTAATCCCCCTTAAAACTCGAAAACAAGCCGATTTAAAAAAATAAGCCTATTTTGAAAATACGCCGTTAGTTTCATACGAGTAAATGCTCTTTGTTTGTGAAAACAAGCCTTTCCCGAAAATAGATCATAATTATGATAAGCCAATAGTAGTGTCAAGAAGATCTTATTCGATAACGTGTACCTATTGTTAGTTCTATACATCAACTTCTATACTCTATTGCAGGAATTTATGTGGATGACACCTTTTTCAACGAGCATTGACACTTCGCGGATAATAGGAGTTCTGTATATATATAGGGAATCAATTTCATCAAGTTGAAACTTTCGCGGTGACAAATATTTATGTTTTTAACCATAAATAACGCAAACATTTGTCGATAATTTTTATATCTGGATGTGTCATATTTTATCATATTGCACAAAATAATCTATAGTGGACATTTCACCATATAATTTGAATTTAAAGTTAGTCTCATTTGGCAACAATCCATTCCTAAAATAAACTCGTTTGCTTACTCTGATAAAAAGTAAGCCTCGGCTGATTTTCAACCTTTAAAAGCACCATGACTCGTACTGCCGATATTAAACACACGCGAATTAACTCAATCTTCACCCCAATTCCAAAACAACGCATATGTCCTTGCCTTCCAAAAGTAAAATAAAAAACAGCGTTCGATAAAAGAGCATCGTCTTTGGATTTATCATCAATGTTATAATATTGGGAACTTGATGTTAAAGATGCATTTTCTGTCAAAGTATATTTATGATAATTATGGCATATCTACGGAGCCCCTTGACTGACATGCTACACACATATTTTATTTCGTTTTATCGAAAAGTTATTTCGTTAAATTGAAATTCGATATAACAAAATTACATTTCGATAAAACGAAATAACATTTCCATATAACGAAATAACATTTCGATATATAACGAATTATTATTTCCCTAAAACGAAACAACATTTCGATAAAACGAAATAAAATAAGTGTGTGGCATGTCAGTCAAGGGGCTCTGTACTAATCCTAAACTCTGGCACATTCTTTTGTTTGTAAGGTTATAATGACATCGGCTACAGCTTCCTGATTGGTCAAGATGGACGTGTTTATGAGGGCAGAGGTTGGGGTGTCGTTGGTGCCCACACTCTACATTACAACTCCCTTGCTTACGCAGTTTCCTTTATGGGGAACTTCATGGATACTCTACCATCAGCAAATTCTCTCCACGCCGCTAAAGCGCTGGTACAATGTGGGGTCAATAAAGGTTATATTGAAGCTAACTACAGTCTGTTTGGTCACCGTGACGTAGGAAATACGGACTGCCCCGGGAACTCTCTGTATGCTGAGATTAGGACCTGGGATAGATACAACTACACTCACTCGGCGACCATACAATGATCTCATGATTTATTCTTGACCTGTATGACGGAAGGAAATAAAATGTAAAAGAATAAATCAATTTATTGTTGTGAACTTGGACCGGGACAGTACAGTCAAAATCAGAACTGGTACCGAGACAGTATAGTCAAAATCAGAACTGGGACCACGACAGTATAGTCAAAATCAGAACTGGGACCGAGACAGTATAGTCAAAATCAGAACTGGGACCGAGACAGTATAGTCAAAATCAGAACTGGTACCGAGACAGTATAGTCAAAATCAGAACTGGGACCGAGACAGTATAGTCAAAATCAGAACTGGTACCGAGACAGTATAGTCAAAATCAGAACTGGGACCACGACAGTATGGTCAAAATCAGAACTGGGACCTCGAAAGTATAGTCAAAATCAGAACTTGGACCGAGACAGTATAGTCAAAATCAGAACTGGTACCGAGACAGTAGAGTCAAAATCAGAACTGGGACCACGACAGTATGGTCAAAATCAGAACTGGGACCTCGAAAGTATAGTCAAAATCAGAACTTGGACCGAGACAGTATAGTCAAAATCAGAACTGGGACCACGACAGTATAGTCAAAATCAGAACTGGGACCGAGACAGTATAGTTAAAACCAGAACTTGGACCGCGACAGTATAGTTAAAATCAGAACTTGGACCGCGACAGTATAGTCAAAATCAGAACTTGGACCGAGACAGTACAGTCAAAATCAGAACTTGGACCGAGACAGTATAGTCAAAATCAGAACTTGGACCGAGACGGTATAGTCAAAATCAGAACTGGGACCGCGACAGAATAGTCAAAATCAGAACTGGTACCGCGACAGTATAGTCAAAATCAGAACTTGGACCGAGACAGTATAGTCAAAATCAGAACTGGGACCGAGACAGTATAGTCAAAATCAGAACTGGGACCGCGACAGAATAGTCAAAATCAGAACTGGTACCGCGACAGTATAGTCAAAATCAGAACTTGGACCGAGACAGTATAGTCAAAATCAGAACTTGGACCGAGACAGTATAGTCAAAATCAGAACTGGGACCGCGACAGAATAGTCAAAATCAGAACTGGTACCGCGACAGTATAGTCAAAATCAGAACTGGTACCGAGACAGTATAGTTAAAATCAGAACTGGGACCGCGACAGTATGGTTAAAATCAGAACTGGGACCGCGACAGTATAGTTAAAATCAGAACTGGGACCGCGACAGTATAGTTAGAATCAGAACTGGTACCGAGACAGTATAGTCAAAATCAGAACTTGGACCGAGACAGTATAGTTAAAATCAGAACTGGGACCGCGACAGTATAGTCAAAATGAGAACTGGGACCGCGACAGTATAAACTGGGACCGCGACAGTATAGTTAAAATCAGAACTTGGACCGAGACAGTATAGTCAAAATCAGAGCTTGGACCGCGACAGTATAGTCAAAATTAGAACTGGTACCGAGACAGTATAGTTAAAATCAGAACTTGGACCGCGACAGTATAGTCAAAATCAGAACTTGGACCGCGACATATGGTTAAAATAAAAACTAGGCGTCGATATTATAGTCAAAATCAGAACTATGCGTTGGCATTATAATCAAAAATCAGAACTAAGCGTCGACATTGCAGACAAAACCAGACCTAGGTAACGACAGTATAGTCAAAATAGAACCTTGATATCGACTTTGTAGTCAATATCAGACATTGGTGTCGACAGTACCATTCACAATCACAAACTTGTATCGAACTTCACTTTTCTCGGATGAAAACATTTTGGGGCTCCTTCAAATGGGATACGGAAATTAGCAGAATGGGAAATAGAAACATGTTTTTTTTTCAAAAGATGATAACTTTGTTTAGAAATTATCTATTACTGTAATTGTAGGCACCCAAATCTGGCGTCCTGTCAGGCACAAATTGTAAATTTTAGTGAACAGACAACGTCTCTGTGTTGTGTTACGTTATTGGAACAAAAAAGGATTATTGATGTGTTCAACTCGAATTGGTGGTTCAGGCATTTAACCCATACGATGCAGTTTTCTCTTATTATCTGGTGAGGTGATCTTGTCCTGAGTTCCCTCCGGAATTGCGTCTAGAATGGCTTATGTTTCACGTGTTCAGTTTGTAATTAGGTAAGGTAATCATACACAGGAAAGCTGAGGATACCTACATCAATGATGGATCAGTAGTCACAGAGATCCAGACCGGAATGGAATCGCTTGATCGATCACTTATAAACATTTCTATTTGGTTAGGTGGCACAGTTGTAACACACTTGCTTTTCACTTAGGACAATGGGAGTGATTGAAATAAGTAAAGGTATAAAGACAAATTGTCTAATTTACATGGTAATGAAGAAATAATGTACACATCGACAGAATATACGCTCAAATAGCGTACAAAGAACAATGTAAATTACATATGGAGTAGTTTAAGTAATAAAAATGAAAATCAAAATTTACTCTTAATGCCACCAATTATATTGTTTGAAATCAGGATGGTAAGCTGAATGTCGTATTCCAACAGATAAATTATTCCAGATTTGGCTCCCTTCCATCAAACATGTTTAAAATAGAATGATGTTCGAAATTTCTGTACCTTTTTTTCATTTAACTCTTTGAAGCATATCGTTTACGTATGTCGATAGACAATTCAAATTGGTTACCAAGAAATCAAGGAACGAGATGATTGACATATTTGTACATTAAACACTTCTTTTGAATATTCACTGACTGGCAACCATCCTTATACATATGACGGCTACCAACAGCTGCCATGCAGCTTGTTTTTGTGCCTTTGAAAAGTTCTACATTTTATTTAAGAATCATCATCTCCACAAAGTGTTGCTATAAACAAAGTGAAAAAATATATACAGGTATTCAAACTTCCTGAAAGTGGCAAATATTGACTTATACTTCTGAGTGAAACCGAGTCAAGTTTCACCATAGAGGCAACGGATACAATTTGATACAAAGAAGTTTTTTCATAATTGACCTGCTTAATGTTTTTTTCATCAAATGCTAAGTTTAGAAAATCATTGATTTTCCTCAATGTCTGTTTTTAGGTAATTGCCATCAATTTAGTTTTATTTTTATCTAAAGGTATTTTTAAAAGACTTTTCAACAGAAACAGAACCACCGGACGCACTTTTAGTCGAGTCATCGGCATACACCACTGTGCATGACTTCAGTCAAAGAGGCAAATCATTGATTGAGTTTAGAAACATCAGGAGGTCTCATATAGACCCCTGGGGAACAGTGATTGGTTAACTACAAGATATATCAATAGAAACTGTGACTTTCGGAATTCGATGTGAGAAATAGCTTTTAACCAGCTCAAAGCTATGTTATCACGGTGATGTAATGCATACTTAAAACTCTTGGTTGGCCATACCAAAGATTTTTCTGATGTATATCAAGATAATGCTATATCAATTGTGATCTTACCAATTTATTGACAATTCTGAGTTGGCTGTCTAACAAAAGTAATTTTGTTATTGTTTTGAAACCCTGATTATGATTAAACTAATAGATAATTTTCATTCATATAAGCTTGAAAACAATTATGAATTTGTCGTTCCAAAATGTTTTGACATAATAGGCAAAACCGACACTGGCCTTTGATTGGTCCACCTTTGTGAATTGGGATTATTTAATTCTTTCACTGGCTAGGATATTTACCGGCACTGAAATTCAATTTTCTTATATATGTCAAAGAAGAAGAAATTTAACAATTTGCTGTTTTTAACGATTTTCAATAATATCATCAAAGCCTATGGCTTTGTACATTTGTATATATCGAGCGAAAAAGGAATTCCTCAATGAATTTCCCTATGACTATGGAAATTGAAAATGATCAATGTTAAGAAAAAATTGACCGAAAAAAATTGCGTAATGTCTCAAATGAAGAAAATTTCCTCTAAATATTTTCGTGAACTGTTGGCAATTGAAAAAATTGATGAGTTGAGCCTTTCAGCAATAGCTAGTCTGTCAAATATAGGAGATAATAGTAGTAAAAGATGCGGAATGTTTAGGGGTCTCCTCGCGAATTTTTAGGATTATCAAGATTGTTTTCAATTAAATTCTCGAAAAATACGTCTTTGATAGGTTACTGACCTGATTTCGTTGTAGACGATGATTGTCAGAATCACAATTTCATTTAGAATTTCTCTCAGGCGAATGCTTTCAAGATTGTTCCCATACATTAAGTTAGGATGGGTTGACATTTTGTGTTAGTTAAGGAACCTTCCTTAAATTTTGTAATTCTTTCCTATTGAAATTGAACATGGACATAATGTGTTATAGATTTCATAGGGTTTACTCAGGACATGCGGTTCATTTTGAACTAAAGAGTGCACAATAGTTTATCAGTCTCATCTAGTACGTATCACCCCTGATGTCTGTAATACAGACAGATGGGCACGGGAGCCTGCAAATGAAATTACTAGAAGGAAAGCGACCGAGACGATTCAGAAAAGGACTTTGGCTGTCCATTTTCATTTTCTGCACTGTACGGGTAGCAGCTATCTACTAAATTTGATTCCAAATTTGATATGATCAAATACATATTGCAGCCTTATAGGATACCGCTGTCACAGAAATAGTATTACCTCTGTTGGCAGTTTTGACCAAAAAAAGTGGTTTGTTTATAAATTAGAGCTAAAAAAGGTTTGCTCCTTTAAGAATACTAGGTCATAATCGTTTTTAATATCTAACACATGTGTAATTTGTGAATTTCATCATAATTATGTATTCAAAATTATTGTGTGAAATCCACTCTTACAATAGCATAATAAAAGTGATTGTGGTTTACTAAATTGTTGTTTTGTTTCAATCTGCATAGCTAATATTGCTTTATTTTGTTAAACTTATTGATCACACCAAATATACTTAATATCTCCCTTTACTAAGTTGACAATCAAGTTATTTTGCTGATATTTGACATGCATAAGATCTGTAGCCTTCTTATCAATTAAAATATGGACTAATGTACAGGATGAATGATCAAATTTTATAAACTGATATAGATAGCAACGGGTGATTAAATCACAAATATTAACATTTTATTTTCAAAAAAAAAATAAAAAAAAAAATATTAAATATTAAAGAGTTATTATATTTTAATATAGGGCCTAACTGATATGAAAAAAAATTGTTGCTGGGATGTTTTGAAAAATAAAATTGCCCTTTTTTAAAGGCAGAAAAAATAAACTGTTTTCCACAGAGTTTGTGAAATAGAAAAAAAATGACCCTGATAAAATCCCAGCCCCCCCCCTGTCTCCCTGTTTACTCGCGGACGTTACAGAACGAGGGGACATGGAGTTGTACTGTATCTACAATCTTGACTGTACCGTGCATCAGCAGCCTTTAGATCAGTCACAGCACCATGAAGGCGTACTTGAACTCGTCTCTTCTATTTCCACACGCCTTCATGATGACATTTTTTAAATGTGTGCTTATCAGCGCCACGATCCTACACAGTCCTACACAGATAAGCTTCCCGACAACGATTTCTAGGATCCTTTTCAATCCCACATTTTACCCCCCAAAAAGTACATCTTTCTTAAAAGTGAAAAACTACCATTTGAACGACAAAATCGCTCCAATGGAGAAGGTGCGCTTGATGATCTAGCAGTAGCACTTTTCTGTCGTTTCAGGTGACGACTGATGTGCACTGCTTCGATGATGTTAATGCAGCCACGCCAGATCGATACCATTATAATAGTTAAATGATTGTTCTCATTTACTGTAAAAGTGGAAATATTCGCGGTGCGGAAATTTTCGCTTATTTCGCTATCAGTAAATCTCCGCGAAAATTTCCACACGCGAATATATTAACACATAAAAATACTAAATATAAAATATACAAGTTAGCGCAAAAATATCTTGATGGCGCGAAAATATCCACACCGCGAACACTTTGGAAGCTGGCTAAGCGAAAATTTCCACACGCGAAAATATCCATCTTTACAGTAACTGTTTTGAAGCTCCATATGGACAGCATCTTCTCTTTTTTGCTTGATTCAATTATGCTTTTGATATGATCTGCACCGGCAGATTGAATCCTCAAATTTATTTTTCCAGACTTAAAAAAACATTCATCCACCGTCCTATTATCGGGTCAGATCGGCAATCACACTAGCTGAAACATAACATTATATATGTTATTCATAACATAAACTTGGCAGTTTCAGTTTCCATTCATACTGAACAAGATTTTTATTGTGAATTTGTTACTAAAAGCAAAATTTAAATTAAAACATAAACACTAGTTATCTCTTAAGGAAACAATTCCTGACTTATTGCAATTTCGGCGGCCGTTTTGCCGGCCATTTTGGATTAAGTTAAAGAAATTATTATTATTGTATTGTATTTTACATGATCTTGATGGCGTCTTTGGCCCCCACAACCCCAGTATAGACACAATAATTCTAACTCTAGTGTAATAAATGAGTGACTTCTTGCCATTTTTAGATTTTCAGCCATCCTGGCGGCCATCTTAAATATTTCATTAAATGCTCAAGGGTGCCAGAGTGGCACCAAGCAGTTTTAGAGTCAGCAATCATCCAGTATGCCAGAAACACTAAAAACATTATGTGGACGATAATGCAAGGTTTAGAGAGAGAAATCGGGGTTTTGCAACAAGACTATAGCCTTATTTTGTCTGCTCGACGATTGATAACACATTTGTTAGCGAGGAGATGAGATTTTCACGGTGGCCTTAAAGGGACTATTTAGTCAAGCATGCTTTTTATATTTCAGCAGAATCGTTAGATATATATACTGACAAAAGAATACTCGGTCAATAATTATCTGCTACGTAGCCAATGTCAAGAATGGTCAGTTTCAGTTTGGGGAAGCCCATTCCAAATATAGCGATACTCCAAATACAGTGCAACATGTTGCGCCCTCTGCCGGGAACAGAATTGGTTGTAAACACATCCACGTGGTCGAAGGACAGAGTGACGACACCATAATTCTGTTTTCACGTATACTGTTGTTTTTTGTTTTTTGTTTTATTTTTATTTTTAAGAATAAGCGTGGCAAACAATTGTTATATGTATCACAATTAGTAGATGTATGGACTAATTTACGTAACTAGTATTTATCATTCTTGTTTTAATTGAAATGGTATAAATTACATAAGAATAAAATATTTATCGATTCAATTTTAAATGCTACAACTGTAGTCTTTTATTATTTCATTACTTGGCCTTAGACTTGTCAATGATTTACAGATATAGTGATACATACGATTTTATAGCTGATATTTATCTCATTTATATGGGCTTATATTTAGAATTACCAATAGTTGTGGATATTTTTTTCTCAACACCTCGAGTGCATAATGTGAACTAGTTCACCGCATATGAATACATTAAATATTGGTGGACTTCTTTGCATAGATCATATGCTCATGTTTATAAACAACCGCTTACGATGTATTGTGAACAACTTTATTGAAATACAAGAACTTTTTCTGACCGCGTAAGTGATTTGGGTTCATCTGTCAGTCCACGGCTTTTATAAATCACTGCTGTGCACTTTTTCATGTGCAGTTTTTGACGTAGATCACACAAACTAAATTTGGTTTATCTGACCTTTAAAACAAAGTGTTGTTATTGTTAAAAGGAAATTGTCGAAATACGTATTAATCCATTATTTTGTATAGTTTATGGGATCGTAAATCCAATCGAGCAGTCAGTACATAGCGTTTTCATAATTAACCTCGTGCTCTATTGAATTTATGATGCCATAAACTAAACAAAATTAAAACCTAATCTTTTGCTTATGAAACCTACACATGCAGAAACATTTATGATATTATAGGAAGTACGCGTCATAATTTGTCTCGCCTGTCCTATTGTCATTATAGTCAGGTTTAAGTAAATTCCAAAATTCTCTCAGATTTCAGTATATTTTCCAAAAATAACCAATAAAAGTTCCATGCTAATACATTGACAGTATGAAAGCACTTTGAACACGTTAGAGAATTACAAAGAAATAGCAAAATCTCTAAAATTCAAAATCGACTTTAATATGACATTTACAGTCCAAACATCACTCTTCCTGAAGGAGCACAATTCATTTGATATATGACTTGTTCCAGTTTTACTATTAAATAATTGTAAAACTGGGACAAGTAATTAAGCTATTATAATATTGATCAAAATCTGAGAATTTTTACCCAAAATCCACAACACTCAATAAATAGATAAATGATATCTAATAAATAAATAAATAGTGGATGTTCAAGACGGGCCAATAATTACATCATTCTCAAATATATTTATTTTCTGAATTATGCTGTTTAAACTCAAGTAATGAACTAGACTAAAGTATTCTTATGTAATTCATATTCACACATCAAGCACAAAAATGATAAAGCAAGTTTAATAGATTCTTTCATACTTGTGAGACTAAGTTTTAATATTTCTGTTCTGAATCTGGATCTAGATGTACTGAAATGTTTTACAATAGATTGATTGATTCAGTCAAAATATTGAAAGTTATTCTTAAAACGATCAAGGCAATGTTCATGGTTTTAACGAAATCATCAACATGAATCCAAACGGTACCCTTGTGAAATAAAGGGACCAGAGATAGGCATGCACAAAGCAATGACAAATTCAAAAGGCACTAGAAAAAAAGACAGAAAATGGTACACCCCTCAATGAAAATGAAACACCCCTCAATGAAAAATAACAACAATATGGTGGTCTACATAGAGTGATTTTTTTTTCAAATTTAAAACACGGCCCTATTTAATCGTAAGTCAATTAAAAACGGAAGTAGCAATATACAAAATTATTGAAATACTAATTATGGACTACCAGGGTCTTCAAACATTTTACTGACGTCATTCAGTTCTAATTATAGACAAACAGGGTCTTCAAACATTTTACTGACGTCATTCAGTACTAATTATAGACAAACAGGATCTTGAAGCATTTTACTGATATTATCCATTACTAATTATAGACCAACAGGGTTTTCAAACATTTTACTGACGTCATTCAGATCTAATTATAGACTAACAGGGTCTTCAAACATTAACTGACTTCATTTAGACGTACAATCTAACATTAGACGAATGTATTTCAGTTTAACACCCATTTCCCTGTATGATCACTTGAAAGAAAAATCACACTCAAATAAAATCCATTGCTGTACTTTCTATTCGTGGCCTACTTGACACATAGTGCCGAGACGGGGATCAACATAATGCCAGAATGACGTCACAACAACGTAATTATTTTCAATCAGTATCATCGCTGCGTTTTATTCATCCGCAACGTATTATTAAACATTTCCGTGATGTTGATCAAGATGGTGCAACAATCAGGTCATGTGATCTAGACGCCATCATAGGCTCATAGATACAGCCCAGATTAACATTGAAGTAATGAGAGAGTTCGGCGCCAAACGGAAATAGTTTCTAATGGAGCCTTGGTAAAAAAGTTTTATGCTTTGGCTAATTATGTATTATCACTTGGCAAAATAGATAAATATTTTCTTTTATTGGTTTAATTTTTCTTTATTTGCTTTCTACTGAAAAATGAAAACTCATGAAACAGAAATGTATTTAGCAGCTCCTATCATCACCGACGAGCCCTAGAAGGACGAGACAGTTGTATGATGTCCCTAGCATCACCGACGAGCCCTAGAAGGACGAGACAGTTGTATGATGTCCCTATCATCACTGACGAGTCCTAGAAGGACGAGACAGTTGTATGATGTCCCTATCATCACCGACGAGTCTAGAAGGACGAGACAGTTGTATGATGTCCCTATCACCCACCCGGGGGAGCAGGAACGGATACAATTTGATACAAAGAAGTTTTTTTCATAATTGACCTGCTTAATGTTTTTTTCATCAAATGCTAAGTTTAGAAAATCATTGATTTTCCTCAATGTCTGTTTTTAGGTAATTGCCATCAATTTAGTTTTATTTTTATCTAAAGGTATTTTTAAAAGACTTTTCAACAGAAACAGAACCACCGGACGCACTTTTAGTCGAGTCATCGGCATACACCACTGTGCATGACTTCAGTCAAAGAGGCAAATCATTGATTGAGTTTAGAACATCAGGAGGTCTCATATAGACCCCTGGGGAACAGTGATTGGTTAACTACAAGATATATCAATAGAAACTGTGACTTTCGGAATTCGATGTGAGAATAGCTTTTAACCAGCTCAAAGCTATGTTATCACGGTGATGTAATGCATACTTAAAACTCTTGGTTGGCCATACCAAAGATTTTTCTGATGTATATCAAGATAATGCTATATCAATTGTGATCTTACCAATTTATTGACAATTCTGAGTTGGCTGTCTAACAAAAGTAATTTTGTTATTGTTTTGAAACCCTGATTATGATTAAACTAATAGATAATTTTCATTCATATAAGCTTGAAAACAATTATGAATTTGTCGTTCCAAAATGTTTTGACATAATAGGCAAAACCGACACTGGCCTTTGATTGGTCCACCTTTGTGAATTGGGATTATTTAATTCTTTCACTGGCTAGGATATTTACCGGCACTGAAATTCAATTTTCTTATATATGTCAAAGAAGAAGAAATTTAACAATTTGCTGTTTTTAACGATTTTCAATAATATCATCAAAGCCTATGGCTTTGTACATTTGTATATATCGAGCGAAAAAGGAATTCCTCAATGAATTTCCCCTATGACTATGGAAATTGAAAATGATCAATGTTAAGAAAAAATTGACCGAAAAAATTGCGTAATGTCTCAAATGAAGAAAATTTCCTCTAAATATTTTCGTGAACTGTTGGCAATTGAAAAAATTGATGAGTTGAGCCTTTCAGCAATAGCTAGTCTGTCAAATATAGGAGATAATAGTAGTAAAAGATGCGGAATGTTTAGGGGTCTCCTCGCGAATTTTTAGGATTATCAAGATTGTTTTCAATTAAATTCTCGAAAAATACGTCTTTGATAGGTTACTGACCTGATTTCGTTGTAGACGATGATTGTCAGAATCACAATTTCATTTAGAATTTCTCTCAGGCGAATGCTTTCAAGATTGTTCCCATACATTAAGTTAGGATGGGTTGACATTTTGTGTTAGTTAAGGAACCTTCCTTAAATTTTGTAATTCTTTCCTATTGAAATTGAACATGGACATAATGTGTTATAGATTTCATAGGGTTTACTCAGGACATGCGGTTCATTTTGAACTAAAGAGTGCACAATAGTTTATCAGTCTCATCTAGTACGTATCACCCCTGATGTCTGTAATACAGACAGATGGGCACGGGAGCCTGCAAATGAAATTACTAGAAGGAAAGCGACCGAGACGATTCAGAAAAGGACTTTGGCTGTCCATTTTCATTTTCTGCACTGTACGGGTAGCAGCTATCTACTAAATTTGATTCCAAATTTGATATGATCAAATACATATTGCAGCCTTATAGGATACCGCTGTCACAGAAATAGTATTACCTCTGTTGGCAGTTTTGACCAAAAAAAGTGGTTTGTTTATAAATTAGAGCTAAAAAAGGTTTGCTCCTTTAAGAATACTAGGTCATAATCGTTTTTAATATCTAACACATGTGTAATTTGTGAATTTCATCATAATTATGTATTCAAAATTATTGTGTGAAATCCACTCTTACAATAGCATAATAAAAGTGATTGTGGTTTACTAAATTGTTGTTTTGTTTCAATCTGCATAGCTAATATTGCTTTATTTTGTTAAACTTATTGATCACACCAAATATACTTAATATCTCCCTTTACTAAGTTGACAATCAAGTTATTTTGCTGATATTTGACATGCATAAGATCTGTAGCCTTCTTATCAATTAAAATATGGACTAATGTACAGGATGAATGATCAAATTTTATAAACTGATATAGATAGCAACGGGTGATTAAATCACAAATATTAACATTTTATTTTCAAAAAAAAAATAAAAAAAAAAATATTAAATATTAAAGAGTTATTATATTTTAATATAGGGCCCTAACTGATATGAAAAAAATTGTTGCTGGGATGTTTTGAAAAATAAAATTGCCCTTTTTTAAAGGCAGAAAAAATAAACTGTTTTCCACAGAGTTTGTGAAATAGAAAAAAAATGACCCTGATAAAATCCCAGCCCCCCCCCTGTCTCCCTGTTTACTCGCGGACGTTACAGAACGAGGGGACATGGAGTTGTACTGTATCTACAATCTTGACTGTACCGTGCATCAGCAGCCTTTAGATCAGTCACAGCACCATGAAGGCGTACTTGAACTCGTCTCTTCTATTTCCACACGCCTTCATGATGACATTTTTTAAATGTGTGCTTATCAGCGCCACGATCCTACACAGTCCTACACAGATAAGCTTCCCGACAACGATTTCTAGGATCCTTTTCAATCCCACATTTTACCCCCAAAAAGTACATCTTTCTTAAAAGTGAAAAACTACCATTTGAACGACAAAATCGCTCCAATGGAGAAGGTGCGCTTGATGATCTAGCAGTAGCACTTTTCTGTCGTTTCAGGTGACGACTGATGTGCACTGCTTCGATGATGTTAATGCAGCCACGCCAGATCGATACCATTATAATAGTTAAATGATTGTTCTCATTTACTGTAAAAGTGGAAATATTCGCGGTGCGGAAATTTTCGCTTATTTCGCTATCAGTAAATCTCCGCGAAAATTTCCACACGCGAATATATTAACACATAAAAATACTAAATATAAAATATACAAGTTAGCGCAAAAATATCTTGATGGCGCGAAAATATCCACACCGCGAACACTTTGGAAGCTGGCTAAGCGAAAATTTCCACACGCGAAAATATCCATCTTTACAGTAACTGTTTTGAAGCTCCATATGGACAGCATCTTCTCTTTTTTGCTTGATTCAATTATGCTTTTGATATGATCTGCACCGGCAGATTGAATCCTCAAATTTATTTTTCCAGACTTAAAAAAAACATTCATCCACCGTCCTATTATCGGGTCAGATCGGCAATCACACTAGCTGAAACATAACATTATATATGTTATTCATAACATAAACTTGGCAGTTTCAGTTTCCATTCATACTGAACAAGATTTTTATTGTGAATTTGTTACTAAAAGCAAATTTAAATTAAAACATAAACACTAGTTATCTCTTAAGGAAACAATTCCTGACTTATTGCAATTTCGGCGGCCGTTTTGCCGGCCATTTGGATTAAGTTAAAGAAATTATTATTATTGTATTGTATTTTACATGATCTTGATGGCGTCTTTGGCCCCCACAACCCCAGTATAGACACAATAATTCTAACTCTAGTGTAATAAATGAGTGACTTCTTGCCATTTTTAGATTTTCAGCCATCCTGGCGGCCATCTTAAATATTTCATTAAATGCTCAAGGGTGCCAGAGTGGCACCAAGCAGTTTTAGAGTCAGCAATCATCCAGTATGCCAGAAACACTAAAAACATTATGTGGACGATAATGCAAGGTTTAGAGAGAGAAATCGGGGTTTTGCAACAAGACTATAGCCTTATTTTGTCTGCTCGACGATTGATAACACATTTGTTAGCGAGGAGATGAGATTTTCACGGTGGCCTTAAAGGGACTATTTAGTCAAGCATGCTTTTTATATTTCAGCAGAATCGTTAGATATATATACTGACAAAAGAATACTCGGTCAATAATTATCTGCTACGTAGCCAATGTCAAGAATGGTCAGTTTTCAGTTTGGGGAAGCCCATTCCAAATATAGCGATACTCCAAATACAGTGCAACATGTTGCGCCCTCTGCCGGGAACAGAATTGGTTGTAAACACATCCACGTGGTCGAAGGACAGAGTGACGACACCATAATTCTGTTTTCACGTATACTGTTGTTTTTTGTTTTTTGTTTTATTTTTATTTTTAAGAATAAGCGTGGCAAACAATTGTTATATGTATCACAATTAGTAGATGTATGGACTAATTTACGTAACTAGTATTTATCATTCTTGTTTTAATTGAAATGGTATAAATTACATAAGAATAAAATATTTATCGATTCAATTTTAAATGCTACAACTGTAGTCTTTTATTATTTCATTACTTGGCCTTAGACTTGTCAATGATTTACAGATATAGTGATACATACGATTTTATAGCTGATATTTATCTCATTTATATGGGCTTATATTTAGAATTACCAATAGTTGTGGATATTTTTTTCTCAACACCTCGAGTGCATAATGTGAACTAGTTCACCGCATATGAATACATTAAATATTGGTGGACTTCTTTGCATAGATCATATGCTCATGTTTATAAACAACCGCTTACGATGTATTGTGAACAACTTTATTGAAATACAAGAACTTTTTCTGACCGCGTAAGTGATTTGGGTTCATCTGTCAGTCCACGGCTTTTATAAATCACTGCTGTGCACTTTTTCATGTGCAGTTTTTGACGTAGATCACACAAACTAAATTTGGTTTATCTGACCTTTAAAACAAGTGTTGTTATTGTTAAAAGGAAATTGTCGAAATACGTATTAATCCATTATTTTGTATAGTTTATGGGATCGTAAATCCAATCGAGCAGTCAGTACATAGCGTTTTCATAATTAACCTCGTGCTCTATTGAATTTATGATGCCATAAACTAAACAAATTAAAACCTAATCTTTTGCTTATGAAACCTACACATGCAGAAACATTTATGATATTATAGGAAGTACGCGTCATAATTTGTCTCGCCTGTCCTATTGTCATTATAGTCAGGTTTAAGTAAATTCCAAAATTCTCTCAGATTTCAGTATATTTTCCAAAAATAACCAATAAAAGTTCCATGCTAATACATTGACAGTATGAAAGCACTTTGAACACGTTAGAGAATTACAAAGAAATAGCAAAATCTCTAAAATTCAAAATCGACTTTAATATGACATTTACAGTCCAAACATCACTCTTCCTGAAGGAGCACAATTCATTGATATATGACTTGTTCCAGTTTTACTATTAAATAATTGTAAAACTGGGACAAGTAATTAAGCTATTATAATATTGATCAAAATCTGAGAATTTTTACCCAAAATCCACAACACTCAATAAATAGATAAATGATATCTAATAAATAAATAAATAGTGGATGTTCAAGACGGGCCAATAATTACATCATTCTCAAATATATTTATTTTCTGAATTATGCTGTTTAAACTCAAGTAATGAACTAGACTAAAGTATTCTTATGTAATTCATATTCACACATCAAGCACAAAAATGATAAAGCAAGTTTAATAGATTCTTTCATACTTGTGAGACTAAGTTTTAATATTTCTGTTCTGAATCTGGATCTAGATGTACTGAAATGTTTTACAATAGATTGATTGATTCAGTCAAAATATTGAAAGTTATTCTTAAAACGATCAAGGCAATGTTCATGGTTTAACGAAATCATCAACATGAATCCAAACGGTACCCTTGTGAAATAAAGGGACCAGAGATAGGCATGCACAAAGCAATGACAAATTCAAAAGGCACTAGAAAAAAAGACAGAAAATGGTACACCCCTCAATGAAAATGAAACACCCCTCAATGAAAAATAACAACAATATGGTGGTCTACATAGAGTGATTTTTTTTTCAAATTTAAAACACGGCCCTATTTAATCGTAAGTCAATTAAAAACGGAAGTAGCAATATACAAAATTATGAAATACTAATTATGGACTACCAGGGTCTTCAAACATTTTACTGACGTCATTCAGTTCTAATTATAGACAAACAGGGTCTTCAAACATTTTACTGACGTCATTCAGTACTAATTATAGACAAACAGGATCTTGAAGCATTTTACTGATATTATCCATTACTAATTATAGACCAACAGGGTTTTCAAACATTTTACTGACGTCATTCAGATCTAATTATAGACTAACAGGGTCTTCAAACATTAACTGACTTCATTTAGACGTACAATCTAACATTAGACGAATGTATTTCAGTTTAACACCCATTTCCCTGTATGATCACTTGAAAGAAAAATCACACTCAAATAAAATCCATTGCTGTACTTTCTATTCGTGGCCTACTTGACACATAGTGCCGAGACGGGGATCAACATAATGCCAGAATGACGTCACAACAACGTAATTATTTTCAATCAGTATCATCGCTGCGTTTTATTCATCCGCAACGTATTATTAAACATTTCCGTGATGTTGATCAAGATGGTGCAACAATCAGGTCATGTGATCTAGACGCCATCATAGGCTCATAGATACAGCCCAGATTAACATTGAAGTAATGAGAGAGTTCGGCGCCAAACGGAAATAGTTTCTAATGGAGCCTTGGTAAAAAAGTTTTATGCTTTGGCTAATTATGTATTATCACTTGGCAAAATAGATAAATATTTTCTTTTATTGGTTTAATTTTTCTTTATTTGCTTTCTACTGAAAAATGAAAACTCATGAAACAGAAATGTATTTAGCAGCTCCTATCATCACCGACGAGCCCTAGAAGGACGAGACAGTTGTATGATGTCCCTAGCATCACCGACGAGCCCTAGAAGGACGAGACAGTTGTATGATGTCCCTATCATCACTGACGAGTCCTAGAAGGACGAGACAGTTGTATGATGTCCCTATCATCACCGACGAGTCCTAGAAGGACGAGACAGTTGTATGATGTCCCTATCATCACCGACGAGTCCTAGAAGGACGAGACAGTTGTATGATGTCCCTAGCATCACCGACGAGTCCTAGAAAGACGTAACAGCTGTATGATGTCCCTAGCAACACTGACGAGTCCTAGAAAGACGTAACAGGTGTATGATGTCCCTAGCAACACTGACGTGTCCTAGAAAGTCGTAACAGCTGTAGGATGTCCCTAGCAACACTGACATGTCCTAGAAGGACACAACAGCTGTATGATGTCCCTAGCAACACTGACGAGCCCTAGAAAGTCGTAACAGCTATATGATGTCCCCAGCAACACTAACAAGTCCTAGAAAGACGTAACAGCTATATGATGTCCCTAACAACACTGACGTGTCCTAGAAAGATGTAACAGCTGTATGATGTCCTTAGCAACACTAACGAGACAGAGACAGATGAAACAGATGAAGTTCAGTATCAAACATATCCTTTAACTATGTCTAGATTCATATCTCAAGTATCTGTTCGCCTGTATGTCTATGACCGACGTGTAACTTACCAAATATTTTATCGTCGTGTTTATGAAGAGTAAAAACATCAAAGGGAGGTAATTCTAAAATCTAATACATCTTTATCAGGGAACCACCAACCAATTGAAAAAATATATTTTTGAAACAGCCCCTGTGTATAGAAAGTTGAGCCAAGGATAAAATGTCTGGCAGCCACTGATTGGCCAGTATGTTATGAAGTGAGAAAATAGATATGTAGCCTGATAGGTAACTATCAATAAGAAATGTTGATATAAATTTCTTAAGTCCGATTGGTTTTTTTCCCAAAAGTTCACGTAATAATAGTAAACAGGTAAACATTTAAGATTTTTGAGAATTTTTACTGCGAAATTCACCTATTTTCAAAATGGCTTCCCTGGAGAAAATTTGAGCTGAAGGACCCAACTTTTTTTTTGATTCGGTGTTATATCAGACCCTCAACTTTTGTTATAAACCATAATCGTAATAACCAATTCAAGAATTTGAATGCAATAATCCAAAACGTTAACACTAAAGTCTATGGGAAAACAATTGGTTGGTTGGTCTCTATCACTTTTTTCGGAGGACATTGATCAGAGTACATACTTTTCTACATAACATCACATGGTGTAATACAGACTTCCGGGTGTGAAAGGCAGCAAAGGAAGCAATATATTTGGAAAAGACTGTCGTTGTGAGAGACATCATATCGCCAGATGTCCTATAGGACCGTGTTTATAACGTCGCATTGATAGTGTCATACCTCCATATCTCGGCCTGTAAGTAAAGAGACGACGTCATTAACACGATTTGGTTTGTTTTTGTTTAACATCCTATCAACAGCCAGGGTCATTTAAGGACGTGCCAGGTTTTGGAGGTGGAGGAGAGCCGGAGTACCCGGAGAAAAACCACCGGCCCACGGTCAGTACCTGGCAACTGCCCCACGTAGGTTTCGAACTCGCAACCCAGTGGTGGAGGGCTAGTGATAAAGTGTCGGTACACCTTAACCACTCGGCCACCGCGGCCCCGTCTCATTAAGACGATGGCGATCGCTAATTGTACAGCTGTTATTCTAAAGTTAAAAGAAACAGTTGATCTTATCAAAGAAATACAATAATCTTTTCCTGTCAGGGTTTTTATAAACACACTGCTGTATATCTGACTCGGCGTTATATAACGTCACAGTTTCTAAACGACCGCCGTTTCTTCAAAATGTGTGAAGGCCTCTTTATGAAAAAAATGTTTCAATTTACATATTAGTCATTTTTGATTGGCAGGAGTTCCAGGAGAAACCTTTCAAACCATACATCAGTCATCTAGACAGAATGTAGTATACCATCATACCAATGTGGTAAAGATAGTAAGTATATTTATGTGGTATAGATAGTATATGTATTGATGTGGTATAGATAGTATGTGTATTGATGTGGTATAGATAGTATGTGTATTTATGTGGTATACCGTCATACCAATGTGGTAAATATAGTATGTGTATTTATGTGGTATACCAGCATACCAATGTGGTATGGATAGTATGTGTATTTATGTGGTATACCGTCATACCAATGAGGTATAGATAATATGTGTATTTATGTGGTATACCATCATACCAATGTGGTATAGATAGTATATGTATTTATGTGGTATACCGTCATACCAATGTGGTATAGATAGTATATGTATTTATGTGGTATACCAATGTGGTATAGATAGTATGTGTATTTATGTGGTATACCGTCATACCAATGTGGTATAGATAGTATGTGTATTTATGTGGTATACCGTCATACCAATGTGGTATAGATAGTATGTGTATTTATGTGGTATACCGTCATACCAATGTGGTATAGATAGTATGTGTATTTATGTGGTATGCCATCATACCAATGTGGTATAGATAGTATGTGTATTTATGTGGTATGCCATCATACCAATGTGGTATAGATAGTATGTGTATTTATGTGGTATGCCATCATACCAATGTGGTATAGATAGTATGTGTATTTATGTGGTATACCGTCATACCAATGTGGTATAGATAGTATGTGTATTTATGTGGTATGCCATCATACCAATGTGGTATAGATAGTATGTGTATTTATGTGGTATGCCGTCATACCAATGTGGTATAGATAGTATGTGTATTTATGTGGTATACCGTCATACCAATGTGGTATAGATAGTATGTGTATTTATGTGGTATGCCATCATACCAATGTGGTATAGATAGTATGTGTATTTATGTGGTATACCGTCATACCAATGTGGTATAGATAGTATGTGTATTTATGTGGTATACCGTCATAGCAATGTGGTATAGATAGTATATGTATTTATGTGGTATACCGTCATACCAATGTGGTATAGATAGTATGTGTAATTATGTGGTATACCGTCTTACCAATGTGACCATTTATGCTAAGAAAAGGTACAAAATATTTAAAAGCAATGCTAATCATAAAAACTTAATCAAGAAAAGTAGTGTGAACAGGAAATTGATTAACGCAAATTATAGAAAGTATCGAGAAAAAACTGAGAGTGAAATGAGGAATACTTCTATGTATGAACCAAAAGCATTCTGGGATATCCTTAATAGAATTGATAGGCCAAAAAATACCTATACAGTTGATTTGTCAATTAATGAGCTACACGACTATTTTAAAAATTTGAATTTTAAAATGGAGAAGAGGAAGAATTAGAAGTTCCGATTATGAACGAAGGTCAATATGATAATATATTAAATGGTCATATCACTCCCGAAGAGATGGTTAACTCGGTAAAAAAGTTAGATAATAACAAAACATGTGGTATAGATAACATATATAATGAGTACATTAAGAGTACGATTGATACTATGTTACCGACATATGTGAAACTATTTAACATTGTACTAGACACGGGTATAATACCAGAAAGTTGGAGTACTGGGATAATTAAACCCATATATAAAAACAAAGGTGATCGTAAGGATTTGGATAATTATAGGGCAATAACGCTTGTTTCATGTTTGGGTAAAGTTTTTACATCAATTTTAAACTCGAGATTGTACTTGCTGTCGGATGAAATTAATCTTATCAGTGACGCTCAGGCGGGTTTTAGAAAAGGTAATTCAACCATGGACAATATTTTAATTTTACATGTACAATGTACTGACATCTATTTACTTGCCTATGGGTAAGAAACTTTATTGCGCTTTCATCGACTCCAGAAAAGCGTTTGACTCTGTGTGGCGTATAGGTTTATGGCAAGAGATCCTCAAAAGTAAGATAACTGGCAAAACATTTAATGTCTTATATGGTATGTACTCTGATACCAAATCTTGTGTGAGAAATGGAAATGATGTATCTCAAATGTTCACGTGTAACATCGGGTTAAAACAAGGAGAAACTTGTTCACTTTTTTTATTTGCTTTGTTCCTTAACGACCTTGAACTTGAAACTTTTTTGCTGAAAAAAATGTTGAATGTTTAGTCAAACTTGATGAGTTATGCCGTGACATTATTAGTATGTTTGTAAAAATGTTTGTTATTTTATATGCCGACGATTCAGTTTTAATGTCGGAAACAGCAGAAGGTTTACAAACAATGTTAAATAAGTTCAACGAATACTGTCAAATATGGAAGCTTACAGTTAATGCTAAGAAATCAAAAAATGTTATATTTTCTAAAAGAAGGACAAAGACAATGCATAATTTTTTATTCTATAATCAGCAATTCGACATCCAAGACACTTTTTCATACTTAGGGGTATTTTTCAATTATAATGGAAAGTTTACGACGGCTAAAAACCATTTATCTGATCAAGCCAAAAAAGCACTTTTTGCTGTGTATCGAAAAATAAGAAATATAAATCTACCAGTTGAAATACAATTTGAATTAGTCGATTCATTTTGTTATACCCGTGTGAAATATGGGGATATGAGAATGTAAGTCAACTTGAAAAAATACATCTACAATTTTGCAAACGAATTCTCAGTTTAAGAAAAAAATACATCTAATTTTATGATATATGGTGAGACAGGAAGGTATCCAGTTGATATAGAATTGAGGATAATTAAATTATTATTAAAAGTGAAAATAAACTGTCTAGCCGTATGTACAAACTGATGTATTCTCTCCATGAATCTGGTCAAATTAAATTTAAATGGATTGATTATGTTAAAGATATCTTAGACAATGTCGGAGTAAGTTTTGTGTGGATGCAACAGAAAATATGTTTACCTCATATTAATCACTTCAAAATAATAATTGCACAAAAATTACACGATCAGTTTATTCAGACTTGGTTTGATCAGCTGGAAAACTCGCCACGAGGACAAACTTTTAGTATATTTAAAGACAACTTTGGCATGGAAGATTACCTTAAACGATTAAACAAAAAGGACAGAAAGGTACTTTGTAAATTTAGAACATCCAACATCAAGCTTCCGGTCGAAATAGGAAGATGGACAGGTATTCAGCGACAAGACAGAATATGTCCACTTTGTTATACCGGTATAGGAGATGAATTCCATTTTTTATTTATTTGTAATAATTATAACGTAATACAGTTAAGACGCAAATATATTCCAGCCTACTATTACAAAAAACCCAATTCTTATAAAATGAAAGGAATGTTTCCAATCTTTAATAAAAAAAACTGTTAATAAACGTAAGCTTATATGTCCAAAAACTATGTAATATGTTATGATGACATCATTCGGCCTCTGGAGGTGTACGGATCGGGTATATGCATTCTGACGCGTGTCAGCGCATTTTGGTTATTGAGTGAAAGGCGACCTACCCGGTCCTTGTATAAACAGCCGATTACCGTTACGTGGACACGGTCCGTGCACACCACACTGTGTTGACTACTTCTGTGACCAGAATGCGTGGGCAATTGAAACATGCTGTTGCTGACGTAGTTATGGTAACGTAAGTATGACGTCATAGAACAATAAGACAATCAAGATGTCGTAATATAGTAAAGCTGCCGGCCTGGCTTGAGGTGTACGGATCGGGCGTTTGAAATACGTATCAAATCAATATTATATCAATTAAATGAATGGTGCTGCTTTTATTGGACGTACACTTTACATACCTGTATCGTTATACACTTGTAAGTTATCCGTTTTCAGTACACGGCATTATTGTCGAGCCACATTAATTGATCACATTGTATGGTCTATGCTACTGTTCGTACAATCAAAGAGACGTAACACTTGTTGTCTAAACTCGTGAAGAGCGGAGTTATATTAACATACAAATTTTGTGT